>NC_142249.1:23449220-23750887 GCF_052056855.1 Sturnus vulgaris | reverse complement strand
AAAATTTTTGGTGTACCTCCCTGAAGTATTTCTAAACACTTTATGACGATTTCAAAGTGTTGCAAACTTAATGTTTAAACTTTTTGCAAATGACATATCTGAGAAGTGGAAATTAGCAGTATAATTCTTACTTTGATAGTTATATTCTATGTTCTTACATTCAAGTTATTTTGATGATAGAGAATCTCTGCTGTTAAAAATTTATGTTTGATTAATTTGAATGTGTTTGGCTCTAATGATCACCATTCAGTCCTGTGACAGTTTACACTCGATCAAAGGAATCAGATGCACTGAATATTTTCCTTCTCAAAACAAGATGAAACCTGTGCTCTCTAAACAGAACAAACTTTAGTGATAACAAATAAAAACTTATATTTGTCAAAGAATGAATTTTCTCTAATTCTTCTGCAATTTCTGGGATCTTTTCTATTATCTTTTCAAAATGTGTTCTAAGAAGCAGTACTTACATCCCTCTCCTGCTTGTTCTAAAATATTCAGGGGTTCACACTCACTTTTCTGTTAGAGCACCCGAATGGGACCATTTACCAAAATATTTACTTACTGTCACTCTCTTGGTGCTTTTTTTTTGCACTGGCTTACAAGACATAGCCTTTCATTCTCAGGTATTAGGTTTATAAAGAGGTCCTAAATGTGTGATTTAGCTGTATTCAGAAAATGCTTTAAGAGGTCTTGGTTTAGCTACTAATTATATGGATTCAGACTTCTGATTTTTTCCTGATATTTTGTATTTTTCACAGCTTTTATTTCATGTTTGATTTTAGAATCTTAATTTTAAAAGTAGTGGTTTTACATAAAATCTTGCAAAATTCCACTAAAAACAAGGAAGTCACTGTTATAGTAAAAATAGGTGATGTTCTTGTTGCTGAATGACAGTATAGACAATTTTTTTAATCATGATACCATGAGGTATCAATTCAAGTGATTCTGAATGCTTGAGAAGTACAACTGTGCAGTTGTATAGCATACTACATTTCTAATCAAAACAAATAATGTAATCAGGATTATTTGACAGACTCTACTTTCTTAACACTTGTTGACTGGTATTGATCATAAATGTTCTTCTCCATTCTCTCAGAAGAATCCTATATTTTAACTCATCTTTTACTTGGACTGCTCTTCAGTTAACTGGCCTAATTCTAGCTCTGTTACCACATTGTCCACAAAGTGCATCAGCAGCTAGTTTGTAGTGGGACTACATGAATACCTTCATCCTTTCCCACAAATATAAACCATTAGACTCACTAATACTGGTAATTTACTCACATTTGAGATAGGTGTAATAATATTTCCTTCTCTCACAGACCAAGTATACTCTGTTTACAGAGCATTTTGGGGTAAACTGAAAGGTATTTTATGCCTGGAAATATTATTGAAGAAATGGGAAAAAAAAATCTGAATCATTATAGTTACCTGCAGACTGACCAATGTCATAATGAGGGAAACTGAGAGCAAAACAGAAAAAAACCCTAAGAGCTAAATTTTAATGAAGAATTGTTTATTTTCTTTAATTAAATTCCTAAGTTTGAGAAGTCAGGGTTTTTTTATGGAGCATATACTCACCAGGCAAGCCTTCTCATAGTCATCTCCATTTTAATTACTTGATTACTTTCATGAGAGAATAATCTGTATCAATTTATTTCAGATTGGAAGGTAAGAAAAAATTCTTCTATGTGTCAGTCTCAACAGTTTATATTTGTAGTTTGAAGGAGAACAGTCAAGGTCAAATAAGTGGCTCTGCATCCACTGCATTAAAAAGATGCCCCTAGACCTATAGGTAGCAATTTCTTAATAATTATGACAAACTAAGGATAGTTCATCTTGGAACACAAAACATACAAGCCTCAAACTAAAGCCAACTCAAGTCAGCAAACTAAGCCCTTTCATTTGCTCAGCTTGCTGATAAGTCTTTCTGCTTCCCAGGGACACCTAGCCATCCACCCAGTCTTTCTTCACCCAGGTCTTGATTAGAAGTGATACACATTGTGAAATGGTACTTATCTATATTTACTATTCTCAGCTATGAGTATCAATAATGGTATTTTTATATCCTTGACAAAAATGCTTTAAAAGAAGCAATATTTAAGCTACAATAAGAGTTTATATAAATATTGCTTTACACAAGGTAACAGAATAGTTTTGTGTGTACTTAAAATAGTATATGCAGTATCTGCTCCCATACAAGTCTTTCTCTTTTTTTAGTCAGATATTAGGTATCTTATATACTGCACATAATTCAGATCTGTGGCATTAAAAAAATATAACTGCTAATCTGTTCTAATTCTATACAGGCCAATATGCAGGTGTGTCTCTGTTTATACAAAACATATAAAATAACCTTTTGGAAACTAAGTTACCCAGAAATAATTACATATTATGAAATCAGGTTTAATATATAGATACATATTTGATTTGTTCTCCCTTTGTACAATACTCCCATCAGAGCAACCTCGGAAGCGAGGAATCCAATATCCATTTGAAATTTCTGAGACACTTTCTTAATTTAAAAATTAATTTAAAAGATTTATCACTCTTTGTAATCTTTAACTTCCAAATTGACACTACTGGATTTAATAAGTGAGTATGTAGCAACTACTACATCTCTGTACAGGTGAGCTTGATGTTCATGACAAAAGCTGTTGGCTGAGGATATGCAAGAGCCAGACTACCAAAATCCTCACACAGAATTGCATTCAGACACTTCAGCCTCATGCAGCATAAAGAAATCTTCTGGGACTGAATCCCTTATCATGGCTTGAAATGAACTCAACTCACCAAGGATTTAAATCTGGGCAGACACAATGCCTTCTTTCATCCAAGAAAGTATCCTGAAATCAATCAAATCTTTTCCGATGGTAAGGTCAAACCCTACTTTTTGGCATGTACAGCAGCAGTATGATAATTCAGCATTACACACTGGCTCAAAATATCATTACTACATTATCAAAAGATGCCAGCTTTTTGGACCTGAGTCAAACTACATCTTCTGACCTCCAGACCTCTGGTACACATCCCCAGCCTTGGATACCTAATCAGATATTTGAAGGGTTTTCTGGAAAGGGAATTTTAGTGCCTGCTGTAACTGGTCCCCTAAATGCTCATGTCCTGAACTTAAAAAACTTACTCACACTGCTGTGATGCTTGACCCACCTTTCAGTGCTCAGGAATTAGGTTTGAGACAACATGATTAGAAAACAAGGATCACAAGCTCAGTGTTCTTATACTTCTAAAGCACTTAAAAGAAAACAGATCACTGAAATAAAAACTGAAAATCACTTTCTGTTTAATTTCACCTTTTGTTTTCAGCTGATCTTTCAGCCTTGTAGGTTTCTAGGTAAAAAGCCTGGTGTTCCTTCGGATTTGAGACCAGTACACAGGTGGTACCTCACATTGTACTTTGATAGCTCTTAGTACTGACCAATGAATGACTGACCCTGGTGCAAAACTACAGATTAGAGTTTATATTTAAGAAGTCCAGGCTTATGTAGTTACTCCAAAAATATGCAACATAAACTCATTCTTTGACACAATTTAACAGCCTACTTTAGCAGGAATTCAGCATCTCTAATTCTCAACATTCTCTTACATTTGGAAGGCCACAGAACTGCTGATGTGATGTTGGGTTTTTTTGTACCGCTTCTGAAGGTAGAATGCCACCCACTAAGACTGCCACCAACCAGCAATCTAGGCTATTCTTGACAAGGTCTCATGAAAATAATGACCAAACCTAACCCAGCTTCCACTGTGAGCAAATCATAACCTTGAGCTCAGTGTCTAATCCTGGGATGAAATGTCAGCATTCCCAAAACTATTGCAAAATTGTCATTACCTAAGGTAAATCTACTCAAACATCCATTGTCTATGGGGGAATTCAGAAGCAGAAGCTTTGTGACTTGCATGGTAAGGCTGTGGCTGCTAAAAATGAACAGTTGCTAATTGATAGGGGCTTTAAAATGAAGGTATCTGGTATTTGAGATCTTGTTTTGATCTTTTTTACTTTCACACATGTGCCCTTCTGTATCCTGTGGATCTTCTATATGGCTCGGTGGGTACATGCTCCACATGGTATTCTCTCTTTCTGATGTTAAAATACAGCACATAGGCTCTTACACATGGTGTAGGAACCTCTCTTTGATGGACATATAATCAAGCAGGAATTTGAAAAATGTCCAAGACTTTGCTTTTATTTCTTGGCTATTGGACATAAGTGTGAATTTAGCCTATAAAATTTATTTCTTTTTTATTGCATTAGATAAATTGAAATAAGTGGGAAAATCCTTCTTCTTAATTCCTTCTCCTGCAGTCAGTTCCACAAAGTGTGGTTTAAGCTATAAGTACTTAAACATATATTATATAATACCATTGTCAATAACAGACATTATTAGGAACTATTTTATGCCATGAAAGAATAGAAGTGTGTTTCTTTCTCTTTTAGTCTTACAAATCAATGCCATTATATCCACTGGTTTTTTCCTATTTGAGCACACTTCATTAACTCCCATGTGTCACTCATTTCAGCCTGCACAAAAAATACTTGTCCAGCAATAAAATTTCTCAAAAAGCCCTCTCTATCAAGGTAGTTTCCACTATTATTTGTTGTAGACATATCTGTAAGCAGTTCTTCTAAGCACTTATTTGAAGCATTATGTTTATATATCATATATATAATGTTAATATTTCATTTGCATACACAAATAAAAACGTCTATGTTATATTTTAAAGTATATAAAATATAATTTAAACAAGCATGTTTATTATAACTTTCCTCTTTTATACTGTTTTCTTCTAAACTGGAATAATCTTCCCTGCTTGGCATAGACTATCCTCCTCAATTAAAGCTTTATCTCTGAGTGTAAACTGCAATAAGGACAGCATGTTACTGTAGCATTAGTGGAGCTTTTTTACTGTGAGACAAACAACTATTCAGTTATTCTGTTCAGTTATTTTGCAAGTTAAAAAGCATATTTCTATCCTAGAAGAAAGTTGAAGCCCAAGGAATTTGTTTTTCTTATAAAATGCAATGGAAAGATAAAACATACAGGCATGAAAAAGTCTACACGCATGAAACAGTAATCTGACAAAGAGTGAAGCAAATGGACAATTCTGAACAAAAACTCTATTGAAATAAATTATTTCATTTAAATTTCTAGCACCACCACCCCCTTCCAGCCCTCATCAATAGTCAATTAACTTGTCCCACATCTACATGAGGTCACTCAGATGGCCTTGGATCCTTTTGCAATTTCTTAGCACCCAAAAGAATGTAAGCAGAACTCGTGTTCTGGCTCTAAATGTACAAGGTCTTTAGGTTCTTCTGAAGGAGAAATTTTACAGAGTTTCAGTAACACTGCAGTTCATTTTATGCTGCCAGTGATCACCATACAAGTAATATATTGATTCAGTTATCCAAAACCAACATATTTCTTAAGCATATCTACAAGAAATGAAACAACAACAAAGAACCTACGAATCACTAGGCCTCAAATACTTTGTGTAAAATACCACAGTATCTGCTGTTCAAAAAGCAGGCTGAATAAATATCAATACTTGCTTTGCAAGCATGGTGAATTTCATATCACCATTGTCTCTGTAATGTGATCTTGCAGTGGTTGAGGGTATTGCAGAAAACAAACCACAGAACTGCAGTGTATCAGAGGCTCCCACCACCACAGAGCAAGCCCAGCATCCAGCTATTGTCCTTTTATTCTCCAGAACTGCTGGGGGTTTATGCCTGGTTTGGTTTTGATGGCCTTTGTCTAACTTACACTGTGATCTACAGTCCTTGCTCTGTTTAACCCCTCTTTAAGCTGTGTAGACCATGCATTCAAGACCTGTGCCTAATACATTGACCACGCTAGAATTATAGCCCATCCAGCATTATTTCCGAAACAGAGACTGGTTAATTTATCACTACTGTGAAGTCAGACTCCCTCTTACAAGTACCTATCAAGGACAATTCGGCAGCTACTATTTCCTTTGCCACATGTATTAGTTTCCTAACTTAGAACAAAACAAAATCAGTGTAAAAATGTATCTTTTGAAATAAAATAAAACCTATTAGTCTTTTTATTAAATAATGGAAATAACAGTGAATTTTTTTATTAACAAAATTTTATATTATACTTTCGAAAAATACTCTTGCATTTTAAATTTTGCTTACAGAGGAATATATTTTAATGTGAAAAGTAACTAATATCCAATCAAGCCTGATCTCCAGATAAATGAAACAAAGCAAGATAAAGTGAAAATACAGAAGACAGATTAGGCAGTTTGCTGATCGCTAAGATCAAAATCAATACAAAGTGCAAAAATTCAAGAGACAAATAGTGGTGTATTCTTGTTTTCCAGAAGGATAGCACAGAGCACTAAATAGAGACAATACCATGTGCTTTTAACTTTCAATTCAAATGGGAAAGGTTTAGTCTTCAATCCCTATTTATATAAGAGTGGAGCATGGCTGTAGAGAAACAAAGGTGCAGATGTTTAATAGAAATCCTTATTCTTAAATACATGGAAGGGGTATTAATACGCTCAGTTTTACTTTGTTCTTTGGTTTCTTTCTTTGTGAATAACTGGTGAAATTTATGAGCAGCACACACGAACTGCTAAGAAGTCATCAAACATTTTATCACTCCAAAAGAAGGCTTCAGAATAGACCTTCTCGTGAAAATGATGAAGCATCATTAATACAGCCAAAAGTAGAGTATTACCTGTACAAGAACCCATATTTCACAATTCTTCCCATTCTTCTGCACTACTAGAATCTTTTCCTTAACCCACACTTTATGCCACAAATGCATATGGCATTGAGTAGTTCCTTCAAAAGATTCCTGGATTCAGTCAAAAACATCAAGCTAAAGAGTAGTAGGACACAATAAATAGGAGAAAATCTAAATTGGATCACTAATGAGTATTGGGAGTTTTTCCTCAGTCACCAAAGAGGAGGTCCAACCAAGCCATGTGGGCATGTCAGGGAGGCAGGAGGACATGCCTTTAGTGGTGTAGCTGTTCCTATTCCTGTTCATTCTTCAGGAGACAGAATTTTTTTTCCTTTTTTTGACTTTCTTCAATTTTATTTTGGAGATCTGATGCCCTACAGCCTTCATATTCTTACTGAAAGATCATTCTGTAAGACATTCCCAAGAAAATTCTCATGTAGTAAAATAGTTTTGGTTTCCCAGTTATGAAAACATCCATAATATCTGATTCTATATTAGTCTTAAGACACTGGAGGAATGGAAAGCATTCTAATTGTGAAAGTCTCTTTACAGTCCCTTGCCTTACAATAACATTCTACTTTTTTCTGAATCTCCAGCAAAAGCCACTTTTGTGCTGGTGAATAAAGTCCATTGCTGAAAACAATCACTTCTGGAGGTTTTATTTATTTTACTGATGGCTAGGGCTACACCACAGAAGGAACTGTAAAATATCCCTTTACTGCTCCTTCATTTTAGTGACATAGAAACTTTAATCCATATCAGAAAATTCCACACGAAAAGGATTCATGGACAATGGTAGATATACAAGAAAATATGCATATAGTTCTAATTTTTGAAAGAAATTGTAGCTCATGATGTATTCACATCTAGTAAATCCTTAGCCCAACATTCCATCCCTCTAAAAAAATATCTACCAGAAATATTTCTATATTTTTAATTCAAAAGGCATTCACGATAGTTTGAAGGATATTTGCAACTTTTTTTGCAACTTATGAGTTAGTGGAAATCATCCTTTTTTATACTTTAAAAAGCTTCTATAGAAGCCCTATTAAAATAGAAGAACAACAACAACAACAGCTTTTTTATGCTATGCCCTATTCAGCTGATACTGTCCTTTTGGAAAGCCAATGACTTGTTAGTACCTCTAGCAGGAGTGTGAACAGATGCGTCCCTGACAGGCGATGGATGGTCAGGGTCCATCTGGCCAGTGCAGCTTGGACAGAAATGATGTATACAGCTTCATCAGCGAATGACTGTCATCAATCCTGTGCCATGGATAGCGTAAATGACAGCTACTCTGCAGCTGAGGCCCAGGTGTGAGAACCAAGAAGGGGCTGATTTAAGAATGCTGGGTAATCAGGAATGTATAGTCTCCAGGACTTTAATTTGTATCTTTAACCTCCTATAAATATCCCTGTATGCTGTAGGAGGTATGTGTTTTTAAAGAGTCCGATAGTGAAATTAGCTTCAGGATGACAGACATTCTTTGCTCTCCTGTAACTGCTGATTACCCCAGTTCCCAGTATACATTAACAAATGCATGCTGAGCTTTGGTCACTGTACTGTGGGCTCCACAATTTAATTATTGCCTCATTGATTTTTCATGTATTTCAATTTTCTTTTCTTCAAGTCACAGTGACTGTCCTATTGGGGGAAATGTTTGTTTTTTCTTTCCAAGAATTCCTTGTGGAATTTATTTTGAATTCAAGGATTTTTTTTTTTTTAACCATCAGGAGCTCATATTTGCTTAGCCTGTCAGTTCATAGACAGGTATATGCACAAACCCTTGAAATTAACTTTATGGTTAAAGCTAGATATAAACAGAAAACAGCAATGCATTGACCACCAATATTAAAGGTACCTCTGTTTTTTAAAATGGCCCCTTTTTAGCATGCATCAAAGAGCATGCATAATTTGCATTTATTAGCATTTTATTATTTCATAGCATTGGGTACAGGAAAACGGACACAATTATTGTATCCTCACAGGTTATTTCTCTATTTAGATCTATTTCACAATAAATTACTTTTCTTTATCAGTGGATCATATGTATTAATGCAGTGATCTAAAAGCACAAGAAATTATTATATTTTTTATGAGAGTATGGATTGATCCTTTCAGTACACAGTAATATATTTGTAGTCATAAAAGGACATCGTCTACAATCATATTGTCTAAAGAGGCAGTTGATTGCCAAGGGCTCCATTTTGACCAGGTGAAGGTGTGTTGCATGCCTGAAGCAAGACCTGTATGCACACATCATACTACATCTATCATACTGCATGAACAATTTGGACAAAATCAACACAAAAAAAACCAAACAACAAAAACTCTGATTTCCGGAGTATAATCCATGCTTGCAGGCATAAGACTTACAGTGTGTTTGTTTCAGACTGAAACCTGAAAAACACAACAAATCACTGTCAATCAGGGAAGAGAAGTTTTAGGAAAGCATTATGGAAATTTTGGTAATATGAAAAGGGTGTGGTGTGGGACAGTACACCGAACATCCCCATGCCAGATACAGAACTCAGTTAATATGCAGCATAGCCAGCAAAGAGGTCTTAACATGAACTTTGCAGAGGAGGCTACAGTGAGCCACATTAATTGAGGATGTGATCAATTTTCATCTCCAAGGACTGATTTTTGCTGGCCCTTCAGATTCCTGGAGCAGATGTGGAGCATAAGAGGAAAGTGGAGGTGTCTTAAAATTGGGGTGCCCTGGTCCAGCTCCTTTTCCATCCAAACTGAGTGGATGAATTAGACTTAGCTTGGACAGAAATCCCATTTTTAAGTGTAAAATAAAGAAATAAATAAAAATATCTATAAATGCTTGAGTATGTTCTCACACGTACATTTGCACATTTGAGCATATTCATATATAGCTCCCAATAGCCATTTTCTGAAAAGAGTTTCATCCATATTCTGAAAACAGTCTTCTTCAAGCTCACTGAAAGTCAAAACCATGAACTATTCTGGAGAAAGAAATTGGAAAATTCCTTGAAAAAAAATTCCTCTGTGGGCAACATGGAACTTTTTGGCCATCAGACAGAAAATGTAATTGATAACAAATTCCAGTAAACATATTAGGACTTATCATCTAGATTTTTCCTGAAGAAAATCTATCTACTCCAGCAGGAGGAAAAATAAATAAAATTCCCCCAGTTTTGTAGAAAGGAAAATTTTCACCAGAATACTAATGCAACAAACTCCCTGTAAAGTGTACAAAAAGACCATAGTGCAGATTCCTATGAAATACAGATGAGTTGTATATGCACAGACTTTCAGCTCTAAGTGGTTTAGGGAGATGTTTTCAAAAGGCACACGTGGAGTTTCTTGTTGGTGATCTCCAGAAAGTCTTTTCAATTTGTGCTATGAAATTCTTGCGCACTTGAAAAACTATCCCTTTTAATATTTTATAGGGCTGTGGTTTAACCTTTAGAATATGAATAGAGCCCCCATCTGCGTAGGCTTACTTGTTACCCAGTAGTGCAGGTCAGTACCCATCAGATCAATATGACCCCAGGAGAAGACAGAAGTGGAAAAGGGCCATTGAGCAGGGAGCATTTACACCAATGAATCACAATTACAGGAACACCTGTGCTAACAAACTGTGTCCTGGTCCACTGGGAAAACCTGCACAGTGCTCAGTAGCCCTCAGAATTTCTCATTTATTATCACTGGTGGGTTGGCCTGAAGTTGTATATTGTGCTACAGTGTAAAATGCAGAAGGACACTGGTCAAGACCTCTTAGGATGACTAAGCTTTCATAGGGCTTTTTGCTGCTTCTCCTATATATGCATTTTAGCATTATCTTCAAGTTACTTTCATTCATACATCTTGGTTTTGAACAGCAAAACACATATTTGAGAAACACAGGTTCAAAAATATTACATCTAAAATCATGCCCACATTGCAAGTGATGTATGTTAATGAACTGCTTATAAGCTGTGGCTATATATCATATAACAGAGAAAAAGAGAAAACAGGGAAAATAACCACATAATACTTGCAAACACCTCCCTTGCACATTGCTACAATATTATCTGTTATTATAGCTGTGGAACAGCTTTATTATTTCTGTGTCATTACAGCAAATTATCTAACTGAAGTGTAAGGAAAGGCAGCAGTATAATGAGGAACTGCCACTATGTCAGAGTTTGGACTGGCAGGAAATACAAGCATTACTGCCCTTAAAACCTCTCTCTGAAGAAAGAATATATTAATACATCTTGAGTCTCTTCACTTCTGTGCTGTCATAATACTGTACAACATCTGTTTGGCCATATATGCCAAAAACTAATAAATGTGTTGCTGATCAATGGACCTTTAAAATCACATAGAAGCCAGAAAGCTTCCGAACATTTCCTATGGAATTTAGCAGATAACATTGGTTGCATGCAGCAGGCAGAGCCATGCCATTTGTGTTTTAGATATATTTCACAGTTAGAAAGCATCAGAGTAGAAGACCATGCTACACAACTGAAAGTGTCCATCCAGCAAGCCTCGTCCTTCTGACTTCGGGAGTCATGCTTTTAACATCATGCTGAGAAACAGCATGTTTTAGTTGGAGATTGAGACACATGAAGAGCTGGGAATGCTCTCTCTTTCTACCTCAAAATTTTGTCTAGGCAAAAGCTAAGGCTTTGAACATATGTTCAGGATTTCTGCCTGGATGCCCCCCAGCCCTGCCAGAAGAACACAACTGCTTTACCTCTGACTAGGCTTTGGCACATCTGCAAATCCCGTGTAATAGGATTGAGTGAGAACATACCCAGTGAGCTAGTACACAGAAGACATGTCACAATACTTAGGTTGTGCTAAGTAAATGACACGGAAAACTAAAATATCTCACATGCAAGATCATCTGTGAAATATCATCATGCTAGGGGACATTGCTCCACACAGGCACTATTTGGCACATTTGTGTATATTTGTTAATACAGGTAAGGAATACTGAATATAACTAAACTTCTACATCTTAAAGCCAGAAGAAAGATAAGAAGAGGAAGGGAGGGAAGGGAGGGAAGGGAGGGAAGGGAGGGAAGGAAGGATTCCAGGAAGGAAGGATTCCAGGAAGGAAGGAAGGATTCCAGGAAGGAAGGAAGGATTCCAGGAAGGATTCCAGGAAGGATTCCAGGAAGGATTCCAGGAAGGATTCCAGGAAGGAAGGATTCCAGGAAGGAAGGATTCCAGGAAGGAAGGAAGGGAGGAAGGGAGGCAGGGAGGGAGGGAGGGAGGGAATGAGACATCTGGAGAAAATCTTCATTTTCTGTAGAGTATACATGACAAAGTGCTTTAGGGGGAAGAGAGTTAGCTATGCACTAAGCTATTTAATTTATCACTCTACAGGGCAGAATGAAGATATCCATTCTCACTTGCCACACATGAGTACTTCTCAGAATTCAAATTCAGATTTGATCACAACTAGAAAACTATTCAGCTGAGTTAGCCTTTCCCTCATTTCTCATAAAATGAGGAGGTATTTATTTTGTTTAACAAAAGGAGCAAAAAATAACTAAAGTTCTGCTCATTTCTGGACCTCTCTCTGTTCTGACTCCTTCTACAGCTACACTCTTTTGTCAGAGTTAGGTTTTTCTCAGGGTCTCTCAGATACCCACTGCTTTCACCCTCAAATCTCCTTAACCAGACCACATTTAACAAAATTCCTGCTGAAATCACATTCAATTTTTCAAGGCAAAATACCACATGGTACTGAACAAACAAAGTAAAAGGAGGGAAAGGCCTCAAATAGAGTGTACCTGTGTTATCATTGATACTGCCTTTTCAGTCATTGCTCTAAAGTGAGAACCAGCACAGGACAAAATGAAAAAGGACATACAAATTTGTATTCTTACTATAATCAATTTCCAGCTCTGTAGCAAAATTAAGGCAGGAATGCCTAATGTGAGACATTAGTAATTTTTTAAACTAATTTTCCATTAGCAATACTTGCATTGTCAAGATTTTATATAAGTCTAGTGTGCCTTAAAACTTCTTCGATGCATTTTTACTATTCTGGTTTTGGGACCTGATTGGAAACCACTAAGCATTCTTAACTGTGCCACTTATTTTTCCTTCTGATTAAAATGCAGGCTGGCACAAGCAGAGACTGATGGCCTCTGAGTTTATAGATTGACCAGGGCACCTGCCGTGCAAGCATCTTTGTGCTGCCCCATCACTGAATTTCATTCTGACCTTGAAGCATCACACTTGATAAAGCTGAAAGTTAGTTTCTATTTCTATTTCCAGCCCTGTTTTTTAGTATCCCTTAACAGACTGTCAATTGTACTCTGACACAATGGTGCCTGCTTCTTCTAGGTTGTAGCTCTCAAGAGATAGTAAACTTGATGTTTTCAGCTTGAGAGTTTTGCAGCTTTTTTGTATGACTATGATTTAAAATATTTTTAAATTAATCATAGTTATAAGACCAGGACGACACCTACGTGTCAACTTAAATCTCCAGCAATTTTGCTGTATACCTATGATTGTACATGGTCATTTTAGTACCAGAGAAGGTTTTTTGGTTAAAGGCCCATTTAACCTAGTTCATAAACAATAGTCAGAAGTGAAGCTTCCTCAGGAAACAAGAACATTTTCTGAAATATCTCTTTTTGAAATATCTCTTGCAATACAACTGTAGGTACACGTTACAATGAATGCAAGCTTTGTTTAGTATAAATCTCCCAAATCCTGCTCCAATGTAAGGAAAATGAATACAAAAATCAGAAAAAAAAATATATTTGTGTTGGTAATGTTTCAAATAATTTCCCTTTTCTGTCCATAATCAAAAAATCAAGTACCCCAGAAATTAATGTATCCATAACTGTGCAAAAAGATGATCATATTTTACAGCAGTGGGGATTGGATAGAAGTGCATTGCTAAAGATTATCCTGAAAACTCTGAGAACAAAAACATGTGCGTAGAGTTCTGTCTCAGATGATAAAGACCTTACTTTCTGAATAACATATGAAAACCTTTCCAGAGCACAAATAGAATAAACTTAATGTAATTACTAGAATTATAGCCCTGATTTTTTTATTTTTATTTTTTTGGCTTGTGAAATATATGCAAATCAACAAGTATTTCACTGTCCAATGACCATGATGTTGTATCAACTCAACAACAGTTTCCTAGAAGGGTTTATGCATAAAGCTGAGCAATAACTGCAGCTACAAAAGCACACAAAACATCTGAAGACAAGCCATCAAAAGCAAGGAAATTCTGATTTCTAGTTGAGGCCTGTGACATTTACAGGCTATACAAGAATGCATGGGATGTTATACAGCATTGCGCATCATTATTGTGGAAGTCATTGTTTCCCTCATTAGTGCTCTAGATCTGTACATTACTTTCATTCCAGGTCAATGACCTCCATGCTGACAGTCCATCCTTAACTCACCCTTTTGTGCCTAGGTATTGTAGCAAATTTGCTACAGTACGTGACATCTCACACTTGAATTTTCTGCAATATTTGAAGACATGTATCTCATTCAAATGCACTACTTATCAACTCGGAGGTCTTCAGAAAACCATTAAGAAGATATGGGACACATATCTAAAGGAAAATTAGGTATAATTTCATTTGTAAGTGTTGTATTTTATTATAATATTTAAGCTGTAGTTCTCTGTAGAGCTTTTAATTTTATATGATAGAATGATGTGCAAATCATGCAGCACAGTTACAGTATTTCTGAAATGTTTTAAAAGTTTAATAATGTTTTCCAAATGAATAAAGATATTTATTCTCTAGGAACATGCAAAACATTAAACATTTCCACACTCATTGTCCAGATTTCTTTAAGAGTTAATTAAAAGCATAACTTAATAGGCTGCAAACATGTTAGCCTTTCATTTTTAATGCAATTGAAGATAAATGACTAAAATTTAGCAGTGATTCTGGACTCCTGAAAAACTGAGATTGACACAGAATCATCCTGTAATGAAGCAGTTAATATGCAGACGTTGACATGGCAGAGCCATTATGATAGATCATATCAATTCATAATTTGGCTTCATAAATATGTAGAATTATTGACACAATATCTTACAATGGCACTTCCTTTTCTACAATGCTAATGCACAGGACTGGCTTTTGCAGTGAGAACTTTAAAGTATAACCTGAGAGAATATGACACGTGGAGGGAGACACGTTCATGTTGCAATAAGTCACTTTCTCTTTTAATATCAGAAAAACAGTGTTAAAACTAGGGAAAGGAGTCAGTTGGAGTTTTCACGCCTGAAAGTCACTTTAATACTTAGATAGGTTTACTGTACACTTTGGTTGTTTTGCTGTTCAGGAAATTGCTCAGAATTTCTCAGACAGTGGGAAATTGTTTGATCTAACTAGGAGGAAAAAAATGCAAACCCCATTTTGATTCTATGGTTAGATAAAGAAAGTAGATAACTGAGCAATTGCAGCATTTGTGTTTTTTAAAGAAACCTTGTGTGGACTTGTCCTATGAAATTAGATTTTGAGGTTTTGTTTGAAATGTGCAAAGAAACTTTTCTAATAACTTAATACCACTGATGTCAGAGCCCAGGGAAACAAGGGCAAAGCAGAAGAACCACACAAATGCAGCTAGGAAAGTCAGTTTTGTCCCAGCTTAAAGAGCACCCTGTCCCTAATACCACTGTGTAAACTAGAAAGACTGAATCAAAACACAGAATTCTGAGAGATCCAGAACATGCTCATGGGTATATATATATATGTGTTTATTTGTCCCAGTGTTCTTGGGTGCTGTCATGATGTTCGTATTGGGTGTCCAGCAACACATCTGAAATTTTAGTTCTGTCTTAGTTTTGGTTTCCACTCTTCTTGCCCTTGACTAATAATGAGGAGAGGATGCTTGGTGGTTATAAATGAGTCACTTGGCTGATCTCAAATCTCAAAAGACAGAAGACAGTCAGCTGATTCACCCCAGCTGAGGGTATGCATATTTAAATTTTACTTTCACAATTAGCTTCTGTTTAAATTGTGAACAAAAGTACTCTTTAAAGTAATCTAAATCTCTGCTATGTATACAGGATAAACAGAGGCTGAGATGATATACGTACTTTAAAAAGCCCTAAAACATATTGTGTGGGCTGAGTACTTTATATTGACTTCTGGTGCTAAGAGAATTTTATAATGGAATTATAAAGCCCTCAAAAAAGGGATTTATAAAGGAAACTCTAATATACCTTTATCTATCATGGCACGGCTGGGGGCTACTATAATAATCCTTTTGCTTTCATGTGGCCATCTGGAGGCCTATTAAAACTAGTATCTAAAACAGACTCCCAAGTGTGTTGAGTTTGCCAGTTCCCACTAAGTCACTAAAATCAGGGAGTTAGCCCTGCTATAGGGTGAACTGTCTGCTACAGAGAGAAGACAGTTTGAACTCTAACCTTTTACACTGTGAATATGTTGTGTACAGGCTGATTTTGATACATACACTTTAATTGTGGAAAAACCCCTTGCCCTAGGACTTTAGTGCACCTCTGGGGTTGTACAACAAGATGGAAGACAGTAGGCAAAGTGAGAATGAAAATATTGCAAATTTAATGAAGTATTCTGTTTCAGATGAAAAATACTCTATTCTGATTTTCATGGAGAGCAACAATGAAATATTGAAAATTTTTGCATTAACCTACTTTTTTGCTCAAATATAAACACAGAGATTATATATAACATCTGTTTAGCGCTGTGAATTTTTACCCAAAGTGTAATGGAAATAAATATTTGAATATGCAAATTATTTTAAGTGTAATTTGGGCTCTCTCTTTGTTTTTTATTCAATTAAGATTAGGTTCATGTGAATTTACTCAGTGAAACATTTTGATTCAGTGGAAAATGGGTATCATTTGTCCAAAATAAGGCCCTTTCCATATACTCATTACTGATCTTATTCAGTAATGTTGTTAACACTCTATTATACCTGATACATTAAAAAAAAAAAAAAATTAAGTTGCTGTCTAAAACCACACTAGAACTCAGATCTAGGACCAAATAAGATGCATTAATTGCTTTACTGCTTCACTGCAAAGCCGCTCTTAAAACATAATTCCTTAATGAAGTCCGTTAATTTGTTCATGGCAGTACACAAGCTGTTCAAAATGACACAGAATTGCACTCTGTTTTCTAACCCCTGCAGTTTCTTCTGTTAGTCACTCTGCCTTGTGTTGTTATCCCATGGATAGTAATTATTTTATAGTGGCTGTAATTAGGAGAGAATTAGGCTTGGTAAACAAAACCTGCCTTCTCCTGTTAATAGCTAAGGATAATAAATTTGGCTCTGACATTCACTATATTTGGACAAGGCTTGGCCTTCTTCCAGTTTTCCCAATAAGAACTTTATTATATAATTATGCCTTGGAGGAGCTCATATTACAAGGTAATTTTTTTTTGTTAAGACACATATTGCATGGCTTCCAGCCAGTAAATGATATACTGTAATATATGCCTTCAATAAATGTTTTAAACAAAACCTCTCTAAGCAATGTTCTGCTAGAGCTGCACATTGCAATTCAGGAGCTATATTTACAGGAGTTTTTCCTAATGCAAATTATTTTCTTTTGCTCCCATAGTCCAACAAAAAATGTTTACAAAGAAGCCTAGGATTATTTTTATTAGCAAATGACATGGTTAGATCTTTAACTTATATCACAGGAGCTTTAAAAAATCATGCTTTTTATTCTGTGAGTAAAGTTAGAGTTTTGTTGATATGCACAGAAGTTCAGCAAGTATTTTATTTTCTATTTTCAGGCTGATTTAAAAAACAACCCTTTGTTCCATCTCTCAGCTCACACGTTAATGCATCATCTCCCACCCTTTCCTTTATTTATCTTTTACCTTTTATGTAAAATGCAATTTAAGTCAACACACAATAGCACAAAATGCTTTTCAAAGAGAGTCAATCGTACATTAAACAGAAGAGGAGGGGCTTAAGGAAAAATACATGAAGTAGTGAGTGGCTCAAAAGAGAGAAAGAAAGCATGTCAGTGACAAGGAGGAGCAGAGATAGGATCAAGGCTGGGAAAAGGGAGCAAGCAATTGAATTCTGAAAAAAATACAGTAATACAAATCAAACAAGACAAGTACACTAAATTTAAATATTTCTCATGCTGCTGAGTTATCACTTCTCAGAAGATATAGGTAAATAATTTATCATAATTGCATTCATCATTTTTTGTAAAAACTGTGTAGGTAAGCTCAATTGGATTTACACACTTAAAGACATAAACCAAGTCCAAATAGATTGAAAAATGGGTAAAGAAAAGAAGAATCCAAAAGCCATGTTTACAGGCTGTCTTTTCTGGTCACTAAATAGCTTCTAGTTTTTCTGTACACTATTTTATGCTACAGGCTAAAGAGTTGATATTCTTCAACTACAAAACCAATGCAGTTCAGATAAGATACACTGATCATCAAATGATTTTGGTGTAAAAATAGCATATTTTGTATATTTTTACTTCACTCATTTGAAAGCTCAATCTATTTTTCTGGTGACATAAATCAGATCAGTATTGATAACTCAGTATACAATCCCCAGGATGAGAGGCAAAAAGATCAGAAGGGAACAGGGATACGTGTCAAGACAATGATGCCAAAGTGCTCTTGCATAGAATATGAATGACATATTAGCTTTAAAAACACTATGCTCACATAGACAGCAGAAATAAGATTCATTGTGATGCAAAAAAAGAGGCAAATATTAAAAAGAAATCACATTGCTTCAGACCTATGCTTCAAATTTAAGGCATAACTTGGCACTAAAAATATTTAAAACCTTGAGCAAAATTCATCTGCACTACCAGCACACAGTGAATTTGGGCCTTGGTAGGAAACCTGAAAACACATGGGCAGGGACGAAGTACATCAACAGTAATTCCAAAGAGAAAAAGATTATTAGATCAGCCAGGCCTCTCTTACTCCCATTTGTTGATGTAATACCATCCAAGACAGTATTTTCTTCCATGTTCTCTCAGATATATATTTTTAATTTCTCAGACTAAAGAACTAACACTCCTTTCTTAGGGAAACAATTGCCTAAGCATTCCTTATTGTTTCAGTCATACCTTAGAGGATATACATTCTACATTCCTCCAGAAAGTGTCCTCTTATTTTACTGTTGTTCATTGACTTTTCAAAACTCTTAAATTATCTTTTTTTCTTTTCATCTTGCTTCCTGGAACTCTCTTAGAAGGGGGTCTGCAAAGTTGCTGTGGCCCTTGAGACAACAGGGTTCAAAGTACCTCTTCTATAGATTCACATGGAAATGTCAGAGAAGCAGGGTGAGACTACTTTTTTCATCAGGAGAGCACAGACCAGTAGTGATTTTATAGTGTGAGCCTGTGTATAAAGGTGCTGTTGACAAAAACTACTCATCTCGAGCTCTCTCCAAGAGCTGGATTCTATAATTTTGTGAAGATCAAGTGGCAAAGAAACTTCTATTGTTGCCTTTCCTCCCTCTATTTTTTCCTCTTCCTTTCCTCTTCTTTCCTTTCTCAAAAGGGTTGCAGAAGAAGGAAATGAAAATAAAGCTGAAAGGGCATGAAAGATATTCAGGGTACATCTTTCCTGTTTCCAAGATGCAGGAGGAGATGTAAGACCATGAGCGACTGGTTTATGTATAAGAGCATTGATTAAGAATTTCTTTTGCCATCTTATCTTAAGCTAACATAATCTCAGTGTCTGGAAGGTTTTATATGGTTCATAATTTTAAAATATCGCTTTAGGAGGAGGAGAAGGTGGGACATAGACATAATTCTATCCTGTACTGAAAGATCAGCTACCTGACAAACACTAAGAGCCCATAAATGTGCATGTTGCCCTATGATGCACAAGGTGACCAGACTCAGACTTTGATAGATGACCAGTGGAAGCACATTCTAACATCAAAGAATCTCCTCTTGAAGTCTCTAGGATTTGTCTTGATTACCCTCCAAAAGTTCTGTAAATTTGGACAAAGACAAGGTGACAGAATAGCCAGTCTCTTTGGTAAAAACATAAAATATTAATCATGTCTTAATAAAGAAACAACTAAAAAAAAATCGTGTCTTAATAAAGAAACAAATAAAAACCTCTATAAATAATAAGAGTAAAAATATAGTTTATCAACAATGTATATAGGCTATAAAGAAGTATATAGACTAATATATCCTCCCTCTCACTACGCTTTATCCATCTGCAGCTGCAGTAAAAAGCAGAATGCAGTTTAAATAACAATATTGCAACTTCCAATACAGACAACTTACTGAAATTCTATCTTAGGATACTTACTGTTCTGGAAGAGACTTGGGGGAATTGGCCTGAACAGATACTCAAAAACCTTCTTTCAGGACTCCACACGGTGCTTTGCTTTGAAGAGCTCTGAGTTTACTCTAAATTGTGCACAGAGCCAAATTATACCCTGGTCAGAGCCAGGGTGTAAATGAAATATGAAAAATTTTGCACACCTATAGTATCCATAACTGAGAGCAGTTCTGACAGAACCAAGGATTAGGCATACCTTGTTACAAACAAGGTTTTGAAGTTTTACTTTTTTAAAGGTTGAGGAAAGCAAGCTCAGAGAACGGCATAGTGAGCAGCAGGGAAGCAAAACTCCCCTTATCATTATTCTAAAATGAGATCAAGTGAAGGAATGGTCATGGAGACTATCAGACATTAAATAGCATCCCTGTGTGCAAATCATAACTGTATACTCTGTTTTAGATAATGGCTTACTAGGGAGATGGCTCTTTATAATGAAAAAATACTAAAAAAGGTGATATAGAGACCTGATGGTGTCCTTATGAGAAATATTAGGGAATAAAGATAAAATGTTTCATTTGTTTCACATTTATAACATGTGCCCTGGTTCTTTATTCATTACTGGTAAGCCAACCTATGAACAAAAAACAGTATGTGAAGTCCATAACATATAGTCAACTTTGGCTATGTGAGCTTTCTAGAAACTTTGGTGTGAAGTTTATCTGATCATATACACTCCTTCATGAATGTCCACGTAAAAATGAGGTAAAGCCAAACTTTAGTACACAGGTGCCTTATTCATTACATTGAGAGTGAAAATAAACATCCCCTAGACATAAATATGTGAATTCCACAGGGCCATGTGCACCTGTTTCATTTCACAGCCCGGGTGAGGCTGTGTTCCAAACCAGGAAGACCCTTTTCTCCTGACCTTGAGCAGCAGCTCGTACGGAAAAATCTGTTTAAACAGATAGAGACTATTTCATTTTATATTTTGGGAAGACATAGTCAGATACAAGACTTCCTGGTTACTTTAATCCTTGTCAGAGAACAAAGAGCAAGATAAAATGGAACTTAGGGCTTGAGCCAAAATCCTTTGAAATCAATTAGATTCTTTTCATTGATTTCAATGAGTTGTGGATCAGACCACCTCTTCCTCAAGGCAGCAATAAGACACTTCCTAGAGAAGGCAGGGGTCCTCAGTTTTGCCATTCATTCATTTTGATCTTTCACTGTTTAATGAATCTCTTCATCCTGCTCTTATTCTCAGCTCTCAGCCAGGCAGGCATTAGCAGTGCATTCACTAGGCAGTAGACGATCACCAGTATCCATCTTTCAAAAGAGATGTACAACTGAGGCCACTCAGGGCCATTAAAGATCCCATGGTACTTTTGCAAGAGCAGAAATAACAATGCCAGCGTCTTGGCCAAATTCCAGCCTCTTTAATTACATTCTGTCCATCTATATTCCCTCCTTAGTTTCAGCTGGAAAAATTAGCCACCATTTTCCACTATCTTATTAATCTTTTAATGTAGAATTAATTATTACAGAAAGACTATGAGTGTAAAGTATTGGCACTTACAGCTATAATGAGAATATCATTGCTGTCCATAAAAGCTAGAAAATGCAACTCTCTTTTTACAGAAAAAGTGTACAACATTAGGACAGCAAAAGTAATCATATAACCGTTTTCTATTTTTAAAAGAGAAAAGCCAAAATATGCCTAATCCATACAACCTAAGACAAAACTAAAATCTAAGAAAAAATAAAGTAAAAAGGAAAATAAAAAAAATACTTACACAGATTAGACAACCTCCACATTACTATTTAATATATATTTAATATTTAATATCAGGAAGTACTCAGAATTCTTGACCAGTGGGATTATTTATGTGCCTTTTGGAGTTGGAAGCAGTGTGATAAGATATCCAGCTATCTTGAGGAGCTCTAGACTAGAAGAATGTGCAGTTATTTTTCAGTATCCCTACTTCAAAACAAAAAAAAGAAACAAACAAAATTTATTTCAGGTAATTGATAATGTGTAAAATAGATGATCATTCTTCTCCTTGAGGACACTAAAAATCTAGACAACATCTTCACTTTTTTTTTCTGAAGAAAAATAGAGACCTTAAATTCTTTTCTTCCTACAGTATGGGTGTAATGTATCATAGAGAAGACAGTGGCCCCAAAAAGATCTCAGGTGGTACAAAATTTTAAGTAACAATTTGGGATAAAGATGCAGGATAACTACTCTGTAGAATGCAGCAAAAGAGGGTTCAACCATGAAAGCTTACAACTCACTCACTCTTCTAGCAGATGTGGTTGTGATTAAAAGGTTATTGGCAGTAAGTAAAATGAAGAGCACTCTAGGGGGTCCAGAGAGCTAGTCCATTAACTTCATCAGCCCTAGATTTAGTTTCCTTCTCAGTATAGTCTTAGGAAACAGTGCAATTGCATTTACCCATCCTAATTATGGGATTCACTGAAAATGTAGGGCAATAGGTAGAGGATTCATAGCTAGAAATAAGGTCATGTGAGTATCTTTCTGTAGAAATAATTTGGTCATTTGCAGATCATATTAGGTCAAGACACTTGTGATACTGTAATCAAAGCTACAGACTGGAGAGCTTCAGAGTGATGATAAATGGCAGGAGATTTTTTCAAGAGTCAAGAGATCTGAAAGGAGAAAGAAAAACAAAGGGGAATCTTGCAATAAGTTCAACTGACCAAAGAGCTGCTGTTGTTTAGTTGAACTCGGCAATCTTCACATTATCTGGGCTCTGTTTTGCCTCTTCAGCAGAGCTGATAAAGTCTCTCATTTGCTAAGACATCTAACAGTGAAAAGCTGATATTTGGGAATTCCTAGGAAGGAACAATTCGTCAATGTCAGGAAATAGTCTAGATAACTTCAGAAACTTTTTCCTTCAGTCTTCATGATAATTTGTGAGGAAAAACACTTTAAAAACTAAGGTATTGTTATATATTATTGGTATTATTTTCTCTCAGAGGCAGCTGTACTGCTTTGATAGCAAAGTTCTGCTGTTCAAATCACCTGCAATGTTCAACCATCCTGGATTTCATCCCATCTGTAGTGGTTTTTACCCAGCATTGAGGGGTAGACCGAGCAACTGAGCCTCTGTCTTATTTCTGACATCCTCCTGATGGTGACTGCGATACGAGCTGTACTCATTGCACAGCACATACGTGATATTTCCCAATGAATCAACTCTAGCACAGACATGCACATTTCTCTTGAATCCCTGCCATACATGACTGTATTTTTTAAGACAATGCTCAAAGGATAGCTGATGTTTCATTTGCTACAGAAAATATTAGAATACTCTCTTTATTCCTGAGATTTTGCAAAGCAGACTGCAACTTCCACATGGATTGGCAAGAAAAGTTGGAAGCCTATGATGTTCAACTCAGAGCTTTTTTCAGTAAGAGGTAACTTTCCTCAGACAGCTCCCAACACTGTTCACAGAGCATGCAGAAAATTATTTTTTAAAATCATCACTGATATAAAGAGGACTTCTTAAACACCCAGAAGATACTTCAAATTTTTTTTGTGATAAATTTTCCAGATATTACACCTGCATAAGCTTTGCAGAGTTTGCAAACATAGCTAACACTGTCCACATTTTTGTAAGGACAATATTTTTTAAGTGTTTAACCTCTCCCTCAGCCAATTTAAATGGTTTTTCTTGCTGTTTGTGCAAGATGGACAGACAGGAAAATCTGCAAGTGTGTTCAGAGGCTCCAGTAAAACTTTTTATTACACAAGTCACTGTTAAATGCGTGATTTAAAAAAATGATAATTGCATTGTTAATCAAATCTTTTACAGATATCTCAATCCTGTAATAAGGAAAGACCAAATAATTTTCAGGCAAGTGTGTGCCCTTTCTCTACAGGTAGTACTAAGCACTGGGAAACATCTGGTGCCCTCTTTCTCACTGATACTGGGGTTTTTTTCAGCAAATAATTATCCTTGATAATTTGCATTCGGCATGAAGAACTATTTGAGTTTGAACATATAAAAAAAGTGTTCGCTGCAACAGATGTCTCCAAATGCAGCATGACCTGTCCCACAGATTCCAATTAAAGACCTTACAGCAGTTACCCATCCATTGCTTACTCAAACAAGGAATCTCTACTTAGCAAACCTAGCTAGTAGGTTATAGACAGAGAAAATAAATCTAGCAGCCTAATCTAATTTATGAATGTACATAATTATGAATAATTGAATGAAGCTAAAAGAAGAAAACTCTGAGTGAATGACAGAGTGCAGATCAATTCCCAAGTAAAGCAGTGCACACCCAATGGTTTACCACAAATTAAATTTGACTGAAAAAAACAAAAAAAAATTACTCTTCTGGCAAGAAATAGAAGTGATGATCTAGCATATCCTATGAGCCCATGATTAATTGCCATAAAGGCCTTTACATATTAATAACTTTCTTTTTTTTTATTATCTTAAAATGTGCTTTGTTTTTGAAAACATAGATGCTTTCAAAGCTGTAATAAAAATAATATTTAAAAAGTTGTCCTCACCAAGTAAAGTATATTTCATAATTAAAAAGCTAGATGTAGCCTCATTTCTAGTTTGGGGGTCAGCCTGGATGACACAATGGCCATTTCTGGCTGGTCTATCTACAAATACGTAATTGGAGTGTAAATTATTTTCACTATATAAATAGCTCCTGATGATATCACAATTTGTAAATAGCATAGTTTTTTTTCCCAGAAGCAGCTTTGTGCTAGCTGACAGCTCTGAACAGTTTCTGCACTTGCTTATGCCTTTTTCCTCTTTATAGCTCAATAGGCAACCAGATGTCATGTGCCCAGTATGAATTGGGTCTGCTTTTCCAAATGTTCTGTTAATCCATGACATATAAGCATCTTTAACATCCTTGGGTGTGCAAGCAAGCTGCTTGCACACAGACATCTGATTTTTAAGTCTTTATTTTTACGTAGCTGCAACACTGTATTTCACAGCTGGCTGATGAAACACACTGGAATGATTTGGAATTCCTCAGTGCTCCTTAACAGGCAATCAAACTGAAAATGGAAATGACTGTATGTGGTCAGGTGCATTTCTTTACTGTATTACTCACACTGCCGGCAGAATATTTAAAGCACACATTGGTGCAGCTGTGGTAAGGGCTTTCCAAACTTCACTACTCAAACTTGCCCTAGAGAAGCCTTAAGAATACATCTGTTACTAAGATTTTTCAATTAACCTTTCCAATAACATGGCATCTTTTTAACTTGCTTAGTGATTATAACAGCATGCTGTATAATTTATATCTGAAGACTTTTAAACACATAAAGTATTCTAGAGACCTTCTATCCTTCTCAAATAGTAAAATAGTATTAAGAAATAGCTTTGAAGGAGAATATCCTCCTTTTCTTCCTACAGAAGTTGAAGTTAAATGCATCACAGAAAAGGCTACAAAATCCTGTGCTGCAATACTCCAGAAGCTGGCACAACATATGGCAAGATGAAATGGGATGAACCTCTGGGGTAATGTGATCCCTCAGAGAGAAATCCTCTTCTGCTACCTTGTAAAAATTGCTTTTTCTCGAAAGACTAGAGATTGTTGTATCCACCTCCCTTCATCCTCAAGAAGAGACAAAACTGTTACTACTTTCCTGTCTGTTCCTTAGGCAAGGATGCACAAGAACAAGAGCTTACTAAGGAGCCAAACAAAGGGAGGGCTTTTTACCAAAAGTACAAGATAGTATACATCCATACACAGTACTATTTTCAATATAAACATTTTCTTTTTTATAAACATTTTCTTTTTTGTGTACATAGAGAAAGAAAGGGGAAGGGAAACGAGATATATAGCTTTTATCTACTAATATTTTTAAGTGAAGCTCAGTTATAGAAAAGTTTTATATAAGTTATAAATGCTTTCTATCGTATGTAGCAGTTTTTGGAGAAACATCTGTAGAGTCCAGCTAAATTAGATCTTATCTGATTCTGTAAGAATTGTCATAGGGAATAAATGGAAGCACGTAAACTAATATAACCACGCAAACAACTGGGGTTCCCTATCTCTAGAAAAAAAGAGAGTGATGGTGGCAGAAACCTGCAGCATCAAGAGGAGAAGCAATCAGCCCAGGTGGAGGGAGAAGGCAGCAGTTTAAGACTCCAAGTAGATCAGGAGCCCAAGGAGCTCCTGCCTCCACTCACACACGTGGCAGGGCTGCCGGAGGGAGAGCGGGAGCTACCCCAGCTCCGGTCACATCAGTGACAACTGTGGCTCAGCAAAGTGAAACGCAGCTGAAATGAGGATACAGACAGCTATGTTGTATCAGTTTGAAGTTTTGTTTCTGAGTCTAAGCGCTGAAACTGCCATTGTTGAAAAGTCGTATTAGATTTACTTAATCTACACATGAAAGTCTTGTTAAGGTTAATGAGAATTTCTGTTAGATAGGCGATAACAGACTTTTTCATTATTATTACAACACCAAAATGTTTTCCCATGTTTCAGGATTAGAAAGCAGTGGGTGTCTTGAATTCTAGGTCTGAAAAACTCCATGAGAAGTTCATATATTTAGATGAGCAGCAATATGGAAGCTGTCAGCTAATCATATTTTGATCCTAATTGCAACGCATTAATTGGAAATAAAATAAAAGTAGCATGTTTGAGGAGAGGGTGAGGCACTGAGTTGATAGACATGTCTTTTTTCACTTACATGTCATATGTTCCTTATTATTTAGATCCAGATTCTTTCTAGATTTTCTTTTAAACTGCAATATCAAATAGCATTTATCTAGGCATTTTAGAATCATGACAAGATAAAAGCCAATCTTTTTGTAATCAGTATGCAGAGAAGAAGAGAAGCAGTAGTAAAGCAGTTGATGCATGTTTGCTGACAAAATATTTAATCCAAACATTTAATTTCAATCTGCCACTGTTCTCAGTTGGTATAATTACTTTAAGCAAATATCATGTAGAAAGGAACAGAAAATAGTCTCAGCTACTGAAATGTAAATAATAAAATATAATCATAATCAAATGTTTAAAGCAATATAATTCCATTGTAGGATCATTTTGTGTGGACTGTTTTAAATGTTTAAGTGATTTTAAATTATTTCTGACATAATGGCTTATGATGCTGTCTATACTGGCAAGCAGTGGAAAAGATGTAATTCTCTCTTGTGTTCATACATACCATTCTTCAAAGGTAATACAGGGAAATCACAGTTTAGCCCATGGAAAATTGTAGACTTTTGCTCTTCATGTCACTGAACGTTAAAATCAACACAAAATTTGGGTAGTGACCACAACAAATTTTTGTGGATTTAACCAAATTAATATGAACAATGTATATCACTCTTTTAAGCTTACTTGATACCTAACTAGCTCAGCACCTGGTGACAGAGTCCAATTTTTAGGACAAAATTTTTGAGCTAATTTTCTATTTTCTGGAAAATTAGGGATGCAAAGTACCATTCCACCCAAAAGCCACTTTGATTTTCTACAAAAAGTTAATCAATCCATCGCAAATCTTGTGGCCCTACAAAGAGCTAAGAGTGTGAATAAGGTGGATTTCATTGATGACTAATTCTTTTCTTGTGGTTTTCCACATTCTTGACTCTATTACAATGCTTGTCTATAGCACTGATGAGATTTTGGATGCTGTTCTAGAAGTTATATAGGCCTGTAATACTTAAATATAACTACAAGACAAATGTGCGTTATTCGAAACAAACTACCAAACAATAAAAGAAAAACTATTAAAAAAAAAAAAAAAAAGACTGCTCTTTAGTGCTGTTCTCTAGTGGGTGAAATCTACTCTTGTGCAGAGGATGATTACAAAGGAAGTATTGAACTCAAGTCTTGTTTAAACACTGACTTGCAGATTAATTGGGAAAATTGCAATTACAGTAACTACAAAGTTTATAGGTAGTTTTAAATTTTGGAAAAAAATAATCCATTTAATCACATGTGTCCCAGTCCTATGAAGAAAATTACTACAAGGCTGAGAAGGGGCCAAGACAGAAGAATAGAAGCAGCTTTGTTTACTGAGTGCAATATTTTTTAGCAAAGTTCTGTACTATATTATAAAGTTTGATCCCCAAAGAAATATGCCTTCATCTTTTCTTCTTCAAAGGCATCCTCTAGAACAGAAAGAAGTGAGAGTGTTAATATGAAGTATAATTGACCATTGAATATCAGTCCTCTGCTCTTCTGCAGCTGCTCAGGCCAGTCCATAGCACCTACATGTCCTTTCTGACTGGGAGCAGGGAGCCAAGCTCAAACCTGCACTGCCAGTTCCCAGTCATGCTCCAGTCTCTCTGTTCACCTAGACACATAGCACTGTTTGCATGTATCGGAGATGAGAGAGAAAACATTCTACTTGCCATGGTGAGAGGGAAGCATTTTTGTTTATTTCTGTGTATAGCAAAAGCATAAGCTTATTTCAAAGCAAAATTATAGATGCGCTTAATTTGTTACTTACGAAGTGCATGAGCAGATGAGATAATGCAAACCAGAGTGGTTATCCAGACTAACTAGATATAACAAGAAAACCAGAAACAATTAAAAAAAAAAAAAAAAAAAAGTTGTTAAGTGAACTAAGTAGGATCCGAAGACACTCAGAGTCAGGTAATCTCTAACATAATTACGCCAATATTTCTCTGAAGTGAACTTACAATTTTGTTTACTTCTCAGGCAGACTGTCCTGTATTACAGGTCAAGCATGCGTGTCAGAACCGGCCGGATTTCAGCGGTGATTGCTGTTACTTATGGGGTTTGTTTCCATGGCTAAACAGGTAGCGCTGCCCGCTCCTGCCAGCCGCGCTCGCACACGGCAGCGGGGCGGGCGGGGACGGCGCAGCTGACAATGGCAGCAGAGGATTTATTTATTGCTCCCAGCGGGGGTGCGAGGCCGCAGCTTTACAGCCATCAACACCCTGGGGCTTTTTAGTTCCACATATAAGACAAGGAAGATGGGGGATGACAACTAACCTCAAGGGATTAGGTACCTGAATCCTATCCCAACTACTAGCAGACTCCAACTGTGTTTAAATGTTTTTTGAAGAATTTCTGATGTTCAGAGGTTGCTGATTACTTCCAGATTTTAGTTCTACACCAGTGGAGCTTTGCTACAAAGAGTTTAGCAGTTGTTGTTAAAAATTGCAATTGCACCAAAGGAATGTCTTCTTTAAAACCAGCTTCAAAAATATTACAACACTGTTAAAAAAAAAAACAAAACCAAAAAACAAACAAAAAGCAAAACCCAAAACCAAACCTACAGGCTCTTCACAGTGAAAGAATGCAGAAAAGTAGGGGGAAAGGGAGGTGAGAGGGTGGAGAAGATGACAGGGACCATTTTAGCTTTAAGGCCTTCTCAAATTTTCCTTGAAATGTTATAATGATATTTTAATCTTCAGGAGGATGATTTACATAAATGTTCTATAAACAAAATTTCCTTTCTGTGGAGTTTACATAATTTAAGCTTCAACCTGGGGCATGTCTGGGTCTTTCCTCCATTATTAAATGTCAATATAAGAGAACGTGTATACTTAGACATAACTTTTATTTCAGTAAGTTAGATACAATTAGATAGTAAGATACAATTTCAATATTATAAAATGAAATAGAAAGGGTTTTCGAATACACACAAAAAATCCCACATGTTCTGTTTGCAGATGCAAACATCTTTCTAGTAAATCAGAAGCCATTCAGTGAGTAGCCTGAAGGTAAACGTGGTGAATCTGAGCTACTGAGTCTAAAAAAATATCAGTAAGGTGTTACTTGAGTTTTCTTCAGCTTCCTAGAGTATGAAAGGCTTAATCATCATATTTATATCTAAATACTTCCTTGTTTTGTCAACAAAGAGAGCATATTAAGAAGAAAATCTTAAAAGAAATAATTTCATTTTTATAACTATCTTTTGTAGATTTGTCCACTTTAAGACAACTTTTACACATAACTCAGTGGAAGATAGACTTCCTGTGCAAGGTTGGATTGTCTGTTTGTTTCTAGGTATGTTTGTAGTTTTAAATAGCAATCAAGGCTAAAACAGGCATTTTAATAGTAGAAGAATTTAGAAGAATTATTATTATTTCCATCAACTTTCTTTCAATGCCAGTATAAATTTTTAATTCACCAAGGGTCCTTCCCACAAAAGAAAAGGGAAAGAAAAAAGAGGAGTATGAGAAAAAAGAAAGAGTAAAAGAGAGAGACTAATGGAAGATTTTCCAGTACTCTTAAGCAACTGTGAAAGTCCTCAAAATCTTGGTAGTAAGACAAAAGCATGTAAACTGAAATTCACTTTATCTTCAGAAATGCTTACCAGGTTTAGATAGACACTGTTCCCTTAGCAAAGTTCAATTCTGACATGAACTTCTGTTAGTTTTGCAGTGCTGGAGCTTACATCTCCATCCAATACTGGAGCTTACATCTTTCTAGCAAGCTCCAGGACAGTGTAAAACTAAATTATTTTGGGGAGGCTGTAGCCCAAGCAGCAAAACTCTAATACTACTGCATATTCACATGGTGCAAATGTGTGTGTTTCATGGCATTGGGATTTTTGGGAGTACAGATCCAATGTGGAAGTAGATTTCAAATATTTTCACATCCAAAATGGATCTGAAGCTGGATGTATAGACTTATGATTCATCATCAGCACTATTATCTTATTACAACATGTGCATTCATTAGAGAAAAGTTGTTCTGATTTTGTGTGAAATAATTCTCTGATGGTGAGCTGCATTTGTAGCACTGACTCTTGGCAGCACACAATATACCACAGCCAGCATTGTGCAAGAAGGGATTATTTCATTCCACTACATCATATCACAACTGACTGTACCTCATAGTACAAATGCAACCTTGTCATTGCAATTTGTCACACTTTTTTTGTGTGCATTATAGCTCACTGAAGTCTCATCTCCCGTGCTGAATAGCCCACTGCCATATAACAGATGACACTATAAATGAAAAAGGCAAGATCTCAACAAGGGAGATATTGGTTGTAGCATCCATTACAGAGCTGGCTGTCTCCCAGATCACACACATTCTGGAACTGCATCCAAAGCTCAAGCAGGGGATAGTTTTGCTGCCACCATCATGTGTCCACTGGCCTCTTAGCAAAAGTGGCTTGCTTTACATAATCGTTGGAGCACTTAGCAGCAGTTGCACATAAAACATCTGCTATCAATACTGTTTGTTCCTCAATTATCCAACAGGCCAATGTACAACTGAAATCAACAAAATCTGTGTCTTCATTCTCATCATTGTCCACACTTCTATTTAAAATCATCTCTGTAGTATCAAAAGAAGTAAAGGTAGACATGAGAAGGCAGGAAGAGTTAGGCCTAGTCAGATGGGAACTGGTGGGGAGAGGGCACAAAAAAGGGTGAGGTTCCCACCTCTTCTCTGGGTCTGCATTCAAGTCCTGCTCTGCAGCTAGGGTGAAAACCCAGTCTCCTCTGGGCACTGGGTCAGATTACAACTGTGCTGAGGAATGGCTACTTGACTGAGATTCCATGCCTACGTCTCACTTTTGATGTGCCTTGAAACAGTGTAAAACATCCTACACCAAGAAAAGTGCTGGAGGTGGGAGGTATTCTTTGGGATTTTTCAAAAGCATTAAGTTCCCCACCAGCTTCCCATCCTAACACTCTCTCATGCCATAATACCTGATGCTAAGCAGCTGCATTGCCTTGACCACTGTTTTACATGAAGAAGAGCACTGTCTCATTGTTCCTTTATGTTATCCTTGTTTCATCCGTCCTTTCTGTACAAGTGTAAACCTTTTACTTACATTGCAGGTTTTCCTGTGCAGTGATTGTCTTTGTTATACATTTGTAAAGTGCTTAACTCAGAGAATCCATCCAGAGAATCCATGGCCTATGCATGCTACTGTTTTAGAATGATAATAATAGGAGGCAGATTACTTAGAAGGAAGTGCATGAATTTTTCAAACAGGTATGTGCAAATCAGGAAAAAACCCTCAACAGTGAAAAATTTGTGATAGCAGAGTGAGTGAAATACATGAGTGGGCAATTGCCTATTGTATTGTTTTATATCATTGTGAAGAATCTTTTTAAAAGTTTCCCCTTTCAAGAATTATTTCCATCTAGTTAACATGGAAACACTAACTCCAAAGATTTTGTGTAGGATATAAAACAGTTCAGCCAGCACAGAAGAACAGTGCACAGCAGGGAAACATTTTAGATAAAACTGAAGTGTAATTTCTGCTAGTCTTACATACCTAATGAATACACTTTAATAAAGCAGTACAATAGAGGTTGAGCTTTCTTGAATCACAGACACACAGCAAATGTTTGCATGTAAATAATTTCATTCATACCCTACCACCTCAAATTTTCTATCAAAAAAACTTTGTAATACATTTAGAACTACACAGTAAAATATTCTCTTTCTCAATATTAAGGGGTTTCTGTTGCTGTTAACAAGTCCAAGAGGTGCTTTTTATTGGTGAGAACTTTCTTTCTAATCCTCAAAAAATACAGTTTATTTCAGGTTCAGATCAACCTACTTGGCATATTTCACACCACCTTATCTGTACAAGATGCGTTCCAAAAGCCGAATTTCAATTCATTATCAAAGGATGAATGTGGTACAATAACTCAGACAAGAACTTCATAAATGCACTTAATAATACAGTTTATTTTAGCCCATTTGCCAAGTTTTACACTACCCATCCCATGCCCTGCCTGCATAGTGCTCCCCAATCCTTGGCAAATTTAGAGTCTTGAGCTAATCACTTTACAGTTATCTCTGAATCCATCACACAGCCAGGCTACAAATGGCTTGTCAGGGCACTGTTTCCTTCTTCATTCTGCTTCCTTTTAAGTTAGTAGTAGCACTTTACAACAGAAGAACATCAATTAATAGTAAATTATGACAAGTTTCATGTGGGATCATATATTTCAACCTCCTTGATGCCAAAACCTTTCACAATAATGAATACCAATACAGTGAATACGAAACACAATTTATAATGATTTTGCCATTTCCTGAAAAGTGTTGCCAATCTACCTTTGATTCCAAAGAAGCAGCACATCTTTATCTGTTTGAAAATACGAACTTTTGCTCATGAGATCTACACAAAGGCTCTTTTATGTAGGTCAAAGGATGCTTCCCCTATGCCCATTTAATATGTTTTCTGTGAAGTTCTGTGTGCTGCCCTTAGGGCCATGCACATGCTGTCTATATGCATGCAAGTTGCACAGCAAGTTCTTCTCCCTGCCCCATCACAAAATCTACAGTTCCATCTGGTCTGTAATGAAATTGTGTGCCTCCATCTATTTTTCAAGCATTCTTAAGTGTCACACATACAGTAAATCACTGCTTTATGAATAAGCCTTTAAGACAAGGACAGTTTACAAGAAACTTAGCATTTGAGCTATTTTCATCTTGACAATGACTGACACATCTCTCAGAGAATATTATATATTTAGAGTACTTTGAAGGCACTGTACTTAAGAAACAAGTCTCATCAATTGGATGAACTACTGAACTAAGTCTTAAATGTTTAAAGAAGGGTCAAAAAGACAACCTGCTACAGAAGTGTGCAACCTACACCTGACTAATACCAGAGTAGCAATTCACCCAATGAATATTTTTTGCAAGTCTTCTTCCTATTTAAGAAAAATCTTATACTTTATTTCTGAATATTTATCAGACCTAGAAGTGATATTTTAAGAAGTAGAAGTCAAGCTCTAAAGGAAAAAAAAAAAAGCAAAGCACACCCCATTCTTCATAAACTTCATGAGAATTTCCTCAACACCAGTCTCCATTTATACAACACATCAAGGCAGGCTAGAATCCAATTTCAAATCAAATAACCTCCATATCGATGTGTGGTGTAGTTCACAATGCACTCTTATCAAGTTGTGCTTTCTGGTGGGTAATGCACACAGCATAACTTAGAGCAGCCATTTGGCAGAACACTGCTGTAGTCAAATTGAAATAGTCTTTAGTACCTTGGTTAAAATGGAGAGCCATAAGGAATGCCTGTCATTTGGTGAGAAATTAAGAAAAATAATTTCCCTTGAAAATACAACATAGGACAATGGCACAGATGTTAGGATTTTATTTAAAACTCTAAAGGCACAGTGAAGCACAGAGACACAATTTGTTAGGAAACAAAAGATCGTGTGCCAGTGACCAAAGGTTTACTGCTGGATTCTTGTCATAGAGGTAGCAAGAAAATGTGAGTTACCTACATATAATTGCTCATTCCTCAAGGGAACTGACACCTTTAAACTGATATCACAATACAAAACAAACATATATCTTACAAAAAAATAAAAATCATGGTAAACAGGTAGAGTAGCTGATGTAACATTACACATTTAAGAAATGTATAGCTTTTTTCTAAACACTGAGATGTATCTGATGTACCATAAAAATAAAGAGTCAGCTAATATAAACAGAAATTCATACCAAAAATAGATTATGAATGAAATTTAAAAATCATCGAAGGTCATGGAAAAAATTCCCACTTACATCAACAGATCCTTTGAAATGTCCAGCTACAGCACCCAAATAAGTCGCATAGACAAATCAGGCACCTGAAACACCAGTCTTAAATAAGAACTGGCGTTTCAGGTGCCTGATCTAGCTATGTGACTTATACGGGTGAAATACCAAAGAGCTGTATCAAAGGGCAGTATCAAAGAGATTAAACTCTGTCTTTTCCTAAGCAGGCAGTGCACTGGACTGTTGCCATCAAGAGCTCAACTAGTAGGACAGCAATTCCTTCCCTTTCCTAGGTACTTGTTAGGGCACACCTGAGCAATTCCCTCAGATTTGGCTCTCCAGTGTCACCAATATGATGGTAAATTTTAGGGACTCCAGCAGAGGCCACCAACACAGGTAGGAAACACATAACCTCCAAGGAGGGGCCAAGGCTTGTTCAGCCCAGAGAGGAGGTGGCACTGGGGGAACTCACAGCATCTCTCTGTGAGAGAGTGGAGGTTACCTGGCTGTAGAGCAAGGGTCCTCCCTGAGGGCAGTGCAGGAAAAGGAGAATCAAGCATCACGGATTAAATCAGAAGTCAAGAAATAATGAAAATAAAAATCCTTGAAAGGATAGTTAGGACAGATTTCACAGAGAAGTTGTAGAATATCTGTCCTTGGGGAATTTCATGGCCCAACTGATTGAAACCCCACAGCTGATATTGCTCCTACATCAAGCAGACTAGGGCTCCCCTAGCCTGACCTAAATAAGAAACAGAGCACCACCAAGATAGTTTGCTTCTATGATGTGACAGCAGACACATTAGGGAGATGACAGGGATAAAACCAAATAGTGCTTTTTTTGTTTAAGAATCAGCATTCTCTGCTGAAATTTATGAATACATTAAAAAGTTTGTATGTTAAATACATGTGCTTTCCACTTTGCTTATGGTGCTGGATATCAGAACATATGAAATTCTAAAATCTTTGTTGATTCAGTGAAATTCTATGTTAATTCAATGCCATATGGCTATAGCCATTCAGTCAAGAACCTGGCATCTCAGCAAATGATTAGAAGAGCTTTCCAGATTTGGAATTGGAGTTCAGTGGAGAGTCCAGTTGACTGGCTGCTTAAAGTTAATGAACCTCTTGCAGGATCCGTCTCCCTGTCTTTACTTTGGGAAAGGCAGTCTCACTTCCAACAGCAACAGCATCTCCAGAAGGCTTTGCAGGGGTTTTTAGACCTCTGTTTCCCTAGCACTCTCTAAGAGAAAGGATTCTGTTCTGCCCCCTACCTCACCCAAAACAATGGCAGGAAGAAACACAAAGCACAATAGCATATTGAAAAGGGCTACATGATTTTCTGAAATTTCCCCACCAGCACACCAGAATGTGAGAAACCACTAACTGCCAGAAATAATCATAAGCAGAATTTGAAGAAATAATTAATATTCCACAGTGTAAAATAGCATTTTAAGTAATCTAAATGTTAGGCAAAATTTAGTCAGTTATTAATATCAACCAAAAAAGAGGCTGCCAAACCAGTCAGGAATTTTCAGGGAAGACTAATAACACTATGAGACTATCTTGCTTAAGTTTGATCAGGGAAAAGTAAAAAGAAGCTGCAAGCTAAAGCATGTTAGTGTGTACATATACACAAGAAAGATATAGAAAATCAACAAAACTTGTGGGTTTTTCTTCAGATCAATAATTCTGTTACGCCATGGTGAATCTGACTAGAAAATCTAAATGGAAGGAAAAAAATAGATACCAATTATATCAAAACTGTACAAGTAGGATTTTTGATAATGTATCAAAGTAACTAGAAACCCTACAAACTTCCAGATTCAGACTTCACAAACAGCAAATGAGTGGTCAGACTGCATGCAATGGGATTAATCAGCATGTGAAAAATCTCTTCTTTGTGCATGTGAAGAGTTAGAACCCTCATTTAAGCCATTTCACAAGAAAACTATTCCCTCTACATAAGTGGTTTTAGCAAAGATATGGTCTTACTTTGTTTCAATTATTGTATTTCATAATTTTGATTCTTGACTCCCTGCTGGAGATGTATGAACGTTTAAAAAACTTGTCAGACTTTTCAAAATTCATGTTCTTGTTTAAGCCTCTATAAGTATTACTGATGGAGACCTTTATCTGAATCAGTTTGTTCATTACTAAGTGCTAAGAAACATTAGAGACAAAGTATGTCTGTGATCTTCGATAAAAGTATTCTGTTCTGTTCACAGTTAACTCAATAAAAGAATTGCACCAGACCAAATTAATATATGATGGGAAATCTCGAAAGAAAGGCCTCTGTGAAGAGTGATGTTGGTAAAAAAATACAAAACACTTTTGTTGTTGGAAATAGTAGTGAATCAGTATCCAGCAGAACAGGATGCTTGAATGCATTGTCACAATAACCCAAAATTAAGGTTGTGACCTTTTATCAAAATGAAATATCCTATAGATACTTTCTTAATGATGGGAGGATATGCATGATCTCCTGTCCAGATTAGAGACATTGAACATTTCACTTAATTAAATACAAACTGTAATGTATCACTGTATAGCCCAAATACATAGATTTTATACATGGGCCAAATTCTTGTTATTTAACTAAATCTAATTTTCATTGCAAAAAAGTGAAATTCTTCATACCAATTTCAGTGACAGTGTATCCTGTTTGTCTGAAAAATGTAGTACATATATCACAGCTGCTAGGTTTCCTTTTTACCAAAACAGTATAAATTACAACAGTGAAATAGAAAAGGAATTAATTATTACTATTAACTATTACTATAATTATTTCAGCTATTATTAGAATTAAATAAAATACGATTTTACCTACTCCTTGTTTTCTGGGGGACAGACTCAAATCTCGCCATTTTTGTAGTATTTCCTTAAATTGTTTTATCATGACTTGAAAGTTGAATTCAAACAGGAAAAAATCATACTTGTGTGGTCTTATACTTGATAGTGGGCAAAGCTTAGGGGAGTGTGCAGCACTGCTTTTGAAGCAATCACATATTATCTAGAGGATTCTCGTCTTTCAGGCTGTGTGAGGTACATGGGAAATTCCATTACAGAGTTTGCATCTCCACCATTTATTATCTACAGTGACAGACTGGCATTTCTTGAAATCGGGGAGAAAAATACTGTGTGGATAACAACTCAATTATGTCTGAAAATTAAGTTTGAGAGAAAAGTTTGTGCACTGTATAGCTCATGCAAGTATTTTCCCAGAGGTTGTCAGCTCTGTGAAAGCAAACTGTGAAAGAACATTTTGAAGCAAAATATAAATAAATATGCGAACTACTAATTAAGCTGAAAGATACATTATATACTTTAAAGTATGTAAGTTTTTAAATGTCTTCCCTAGTAAAGAAACATCTTCATTTAAGAGATCTCACTAGGACATTGTAAAAACACAGACTTGAGAGAGGGAGTTTCAGAGGAGAATGTCTTGTGCATCTGAGTCACAGTTTTCAAGCAGCACCTGTTCCTTTCTTTATTGTTCCAGAAGAACAACCACAGAAATTTTATTGGAGAAAAAATAGTATAGTTTCACTAGCTGTCACTGCACAAAAATTTTAATTTGGTACTTTTTTATTTTGACATTTCAAGAGATAATGTTAGACCTCATTTTTAAAAAAAATTATCATTCTATTTTCTGTTGTAAAAACAGGCCCAAACAGTAGCTAGTGGCCTTTCTGAAAAACACTTGTCATCTTATGCAGGAAAGACAAAACATGCAGCTTCTAGGTCATTTAGAACTTCTGCTGCATCATCCAAATGTGATGAAGAAAACCCCAAATTCCTAAGAATTTAGCATTCTGCACAACTGATACCAGCAGGGCCAGGTCTGAGTGAAGACTGTACCTGTTCTGATGCCACTGCTGACACCGTGGGCTGGACCAGCTGACTCACAGAAACTGTTGAAATGCCACTGAACTGGTTCATATCGTGACACATGCTAGAGCAGACACAGCAACAGTATTTTGCTGCTGGAAAGTTTCATTTTCACTGTGTGTTATTCAGTTTCATTCATTGTAGATGCGTGAATGAGTGATATATGAAAATATTATTTTTAGTACAGGACAAAACTGGGACCACAGATCTCTACCTGGCGTTGAACAGGGAGGTCTGTCAGTGACAATTTAGCTTCAAGCCAAAGTTTTTGCACTGCCTCCCTCCCCCTAATATTTGTGAATGGGCAGGCAGACAACATCACTCCTCAAAACAGGAGCTTGGCTCAAGTCCTGGTTGATCACTGGGCCGAGACTGGCTACTTCACTAACAGCAAATCACGGATCTCCTCTGATGCCTGTGCACAGGGAAGACAAGGGCAGGACTGTACTGGGGTAAAAAGAAGAGCAGCCAGCTTTGCCTCAATTTCCTACTTAATAGTATCATAGGAATAAGAAGATTTGAGCTCAAAATCTCAAAACTTGTAAAGCAGGCCAGGAAAGATAGGTGATTGACAGGAAAAAGAAGAGTAAAAGCATTTTAGATACTGTTATACTCTTAATTCTTGGCTAATATGTAGCCAAAGCTTTTTTTATTAACATTCCAGTTACTTATCACTAGTGAAAGGCTAACTAAGATTAAGGACTACGGATTTCAGCAGCTGCTATTCGGTGTGTTGCTTTTGTAGGTTTTTTGTAGTGGGGTTTTTTGGCTTGGTTTTGTTTTGTTTTTGAGGGGGGAGGGGCTGGTGTTTGTTTTTAGCTGTGGAAAGGTTTGAAAAGCTAAATGAAATGTGACATGCTTTCTAGAGCAACTTTGATTTAGTCGGCAAGGAAGTGTGGAGAGGACTGCATCTCCTATATCATTGTGTGCTTTCTGTTTGGCTTTGGCAATAAGCAAGCCAAAAAGATAAAATGTATTTGCAATAACTGAAAGGAAAACTATGAATAGAGAAATTACCATACCAGTGGAAATGATCTGCTCTCACATTGTGAGACCAGCTGTTCGAGCCTTCATCATTTGTACATTTGCAGTATGAAGGGTGAATATACCCCATTATTGGAGCTGTGCACAACCTAGCCTGACCTAAATGCCAAGAAATAAGCAAGTGAGAGTGAAGCATCAGTGGCAAATTGGAATCTAAGGCCTTTTGTGCTTGTTAAATGGTGGAATGATTATAATTGGAAAAAGTGATGTGCATTAGTTCTGAGTGAATGTACAAGAAATGACAAGCGTGTAACTTAATGATTACTTCACAACACCCAGGACTGCCTTCTAGTCTTGCACTGAGAGGCTGAGCCCTACAGCAGAGAAAACTGCATGTCTTCTCCTGCTATTCATGGGCATCCTCCACAGGTCACATGGAAATAACCCTGAAGTGATAAGTCTTAGTTTAGGAAGTCTGCTGCTTAAGCTTATATAAGTCATTGTGACAGAGCATTTTTTTCTCTCTCCACAAGCCTTTGTCTGTATTAGTAGCAACTGGGCAGAGTCCAGCTTTAAATGAAAACATACACTCACTGTTTATTCTCACAGGTAGAAAGTATATTTGCAATCAACATCTAGAAGACTTGCTTGACTACACTACATTTAGGCTTTACTATTTTTCATGTTTTCATTCTGCAGATCACCATGATGGTAGCAAAAAAAAAAAGCAAAAAAAACCCAGTAAAACATTAGTCCCAACATATTAATGAATAATTTCAAGTGAATAAGAAAATTAATAACTAAAGATTAATTAAACTTCTTTTTACAGCTGGCAGTAACTATTTCCCAGGATATTAGAAATTCAGTACAATTAATTTTTCTTCATGTTAAAATAATTTCTGTCTAGGAAAAGCATTGCCAAGCATTTCCTGGATGATAGGCATGTACTTTATGGTAGGCTCATATAAAGATTCAGGGTTAAATGCTCAATGAAAATGTATAGTACATAAATCTACACACAGAAGTGGCAGGCAGAGTGTCAAGAAGCAATCATCTCCAAAGTCAGTTTACCCTCACAATAGGGGCCCTGTCACGGTCAGAGTTAAACAGGCTCTGGATAGGACTGAACTTCTGTCTGCATAAAAGGGTCAGAACTGGGGAGTTTACCAGGACATTGGAACTCCACAATTAAGCAATATAATTAAACAAGCTGATCCTAGTTACTTTTCACAGGAAAGATCTTGAAGCTCTTGAAAAGCAGTTCACCAAAAATCATTTCACAGAAAATTTTTACTGATGTTTATTTATATGTTACTTTCAATATGATGTCTTTTAAACTGGAAGAATTCCCGTATTCTCAAGTACTTAACACCTGTTTTTTCATAAATTAAAAGTTGCAATCCCCTTCTACATCACTAGCTGAAGTCCTTTGGAAAATGCTGAAGATTCTTAGCTGAAGAAGTATTTTTTTGACATATTATGATTATAGAGATCTCAGTACTAAACAAAAATATATGAAAGGTGATCTTCAAAAAATTAAATTACTAATATAATTTCCTAACTCTTGTTTAAGACAGATATTGAAGCTCTCATAAGTCAAGAGGTAACCCAGTACTGTGGACAATTTGCAGACATCCAAAAATAAGCCAGAAACCAAATGACTGCTATAAGTATCACATAAAACAAAAGTCCCTAATCTTCAGGTCCCAAACAGGGACTTAGGACAGCTCTTACTGTTTTGCCAACTCTCATAACAGAAGAAAATGCAGTCCTATTTCTATGTAAGAAACTTTCTTGTTTCTATGGAAGAATGTCTAAGGAACCTGTACAAATTTGAAAGTAAAGAGTAGCTACTGCCTTCTCTTCAGATACATCAACCTTCCAGAACAGCCCTGGGGTTCCCAGTCTTGCCCCACGTTTTCCCATGCAATGTTTGGAAAGAAAGAACATCAGGGAAAGAGCTGTTCTCCCTTGTTCTCTTTCATTAGTAATGTTCATTTGAATATGATTTACTATGGAAAAGGATGTTAATAAGAAATGCTTTTTTACATTTATTAGTGGAGAGATGGCCTGACAGTTGGGAAGGAGAATGTATTATAAAGACGATAGTGCAGGTAATATCCTGTATATTGAGTCTAATCACCCATTTAAAGTTAAAACAGGAGTTGTTAAGAATGTAGTGAATCACACTCTAATGATTAGTGATGAGAATCACCTAGATAATGAAATTGGTATTGAGAAACAGATTTTTCGGCAGGATGATTATCCTGCAAGATTGATTAAAAGGATAATTGTAGAACAATGTAACCTTTTCCATAATTATAGCACTGAACTTGTTTAAAGCCATTTGTCATAACAGTGTGGCTCTGCCATATCACAAAGAGACTGACCACTGATTAACACGATATTTTATCACCTTCCAGGAAAGTGAGGTATTGCCACACCTGTACATGGTAGTTTTAATATCTCTGCATCAAAAGTTAAGAGAATTGTAAAACCACTTGAAGCAGCCAGAACTATAAAATTCCATGTGGTTGCACGTTTCTAATTGCTGAACCTCAAGGATGAGTCCATCTCTTTTACTGTGAAGTCCCATGAGACTAAGACTATAGCACTCTCTCGCTGGTACTGGCATGTTTACAAGACGAGACTGCTTTTCAATATTTGTCACAGCAAAATAAAACATCAGAAAGCTTTAAAATGGTACTCAAAGAAGTTCTAAAAGATCTGCAGCTGGAAATGGTAGAAGTTCCCGTATTTGAGATATGATAAAGCAGGGCAATGAAAGGATTTTTTTTGTTTTTGTTTCGTGGTTTTTGTTGGGCTTTTTCTTTAATATTTTAATGAGTGGTTTTAAGAAGCTTCACTGAGAAATTCCTGAAGATTGTTAAGAACTTCCTGGCATTCCTTACAATACAATTAAATCTTTCAACATTTTAGCCACACATTCAAGTAGTAAAGTTTTAACATAGGGGAATCTTTTCCACCTTTAAGAATGATGAAATCGGGCAGCAGGCTTATCAAAAGAAACAAACAAGTAGTATGATGCTGACATGAACGTGGACTACAGGATTTAAGGGAAAGAAGTAAAATGTCTAGTATCCGCAAGTAAACTTTGTAAAGCTTTCTCCACAGACTGGATTTCTCAGACAATTCTGTCAGTTTACAAATAAGTTTCTTCCTTAGCTTCATATAAACATCTTTCTCAAGCAGACACACCAGCAACACCAGAAAAAGCCAAGCTTTTACAACCTCCACAAATGAAAATTCCTCATCCTCTCTGCATAAGCAGGACTAGGAAGCCCTCCTAGTGAAAACACTTCAAGGAAGTGTCTCTTCTTTAGCACTGGTATAATAAAGAAGAATTCTCTCTAGTTGTAGGATACTTCTGCTTCCCCTCTCAGTTCTTTCTTTGCTAGCCTAAATAACTCAGTCCCCTCAATCTCTCATTTTAGGTCAAGTACAAGAGGTCCTTTATTTCTTGTGGGTCCTCTAATGGATCATGTCTAATATTTCAACATCTTTCTTGAACAAGGACAGCCTGAAACTGGATAGAGAATTCCAGGTAATGCCCAAACTGTGCCAAGCAGAGGTAGAGAACCAACTCCATCCACTAGCCAGGTTTCTCCTAATGTAGGCAAGGGTGCAGCTCACATTACTTCCCATATGCACACACTGTTAGTATCCCTCACAGTCCCATTGATATTCTTCATTCAGTTGGGTTTCAGTCTGTACTAACACATAGAGTTACTTTTCTTCAAGTGCAGAACTGTCAAAGGTTTCAAGGTTTCTATCAGACCAGCCTTCCAGTTCCTCACTTCTACTCAGCTGAAGCTTTAGTGGATGGGATTATCATCCCCTACCTGCCACTTAGCGTCCTCAGCAAATTTGCTGAGTTTTACGTCATCATCCAGCTTGCTGATGGAAACATTGAACTCTATCAGCCCCAGTATCAACCCTCGAGGTCATAATAGAGGTTTCATCCTAAAGTTTGATATATTGTTAGGGTTTCTTAAATTTGCAGTCTGAGATAAGATGAACACTGTGGTATCACAAATCACATTTTAACATTAAAAAAATGTGCCACTAATCTATGGCTTGATTAGGTGTGGAGGGGTAGGGAAAGGCATAAAGTTCCTAATAACTCCATATTTTGGTCAGTCTGCCCTAAGTATCAGAATGATGCTCTGTTCTTCAAGAAGCTCTGACAGAGTAAATGCAATGTTTGGTTATAACACTAATAACACATTATTATTACTATTGGCTTATTATATTTCAAAATTTTAGGTACCACATTGTGCTAATGTATTTCAATTCATATGTGAGTCGATTTGATGGAGAAGAGTGTATATGGACTAAGTTCTTCATTCACCTCATATTGTTTTAGCCTGCAGAATAATAATTATGGGAATCCACCATCTGGTGAACATATGTAAGGTTTGACTCAGCCTAGGGAGAGGACAAGAAGTGGCCTACTTCAGGTGAGTAACTGTAGGGCCTCTAATCTGTTCAAGGTAATGACGGATTCCTTCCCTCCTCCTGGAGCAGGCAATGCTACCTTAGGGGCCAGCAAGAGACTTTATTTGTTTTAACTCAGCTAGGGCTCTTGAATTCATTTGCAGAAGCCAGCAGCAGCAATTCCAGACGCTAATGAGTAATGACATGGCAGGAGGAAATATGTGGCACACAGTCAGTGTGTGGCTATGCACCATTTGATTATGTGCTGAGCTAAGATGTGGGAGCAGCCTGATGGCAGCAGCTCTGGCAAGACTTCCCACTACAGCCATTGAATGGATGCCCCTGCCACTGCATAAAGCTGCCAAACACACTTGTGACACAGAAGAGTGAAAGATTATATAGGCCGGCAAGAAATTAAAAGAAATACAAAAAAGGCATATTGGCTCATGGCTAACTGTGGCCAAACCACACTGCTCATAGTCTAAACACAGTCCATGACTTTCCTCTCTCACATTTGGCATTTGGACACAGAACAAAAGTTAATTAAACATTAAAAAAACATTTTCCAAACAGTTTTTAAAACACAAGCCATTCCAGGCGTGTACTTTTGCTGACTTTACTTTGGAAGTGTCTGGCATCATGGGGTAGGAGACAAAGGCACAAGCTACTCCACCATTCACAATGAGAAGGATATCTCGAAGGGCTGGTTGCTGATAGAGAGGACTCTGAAACTAGGTAGTGGAGACTGAATTAAAAGCCAGACAGGATAGCCTTTTTGTTTATATTACATTGCATGATTCTTACTTATGATTCCCTCCTGCTGAAAAGTCCTGGCTGCCTGGTGTTTTTGCTCAGTCATCTCCATCAGTTTTACATATGGATTTTACTGGAATGAGAGAATTAGAGCAAGAACATGATTGTTATTATTTCAGGTGATGAAGAACAACAGTGGAAAAGTAGTTATGAAATCTTATTTTGTTGTCATCTTTGCTGTGTGAAATTTTACACATTTACCTCAGACAATGGGCAAATTTTTGCCTTAAGATTTTCATTATGTTTCTCAAGAGATGAGTGAAATTACCTGTTTTTTTCACTCATTCAGGTTATCTGCTTCAAAGGTTAAAATACAATGGAGCTCCCCTGAATTTTCTCTGTGTAGACACAGATAGCTCTGCAAAGACTACAGTACAAAGTTAGAGATTCATAAAGCTGATATTTCTTTTTTTTAAATGTTCATGTGGTGATGGAGGTTCATTTCTCCTGAAGCAGATGTGTGAAAAATATTGCATTACTTTTGTAGAACAAAAGTGAGAATTAATTTCAGAGCTCTGACAGATCTAAAAACCCTCTAATATTACAATTTGTTAGGGAAAATAATCCAACAGCAGATTCAGACAATGTGAAAAAATATACAACACATGTTTGGGCTGAAGATCTTATACTGCTTTACAACTTGGTTCTATTGTCACTTAGAATAAAATCAGGGGGAAAGACCTTGAGAGATAAGCTGCTTATTTATTTGTTCCTGAAGCTTTAATAGCATGTAGGTTGCTGTGTGATCTTTATAAACTCCGAGGTGCTAAGCACAGCTTGTTTTTGAAAGTCAATGCCAGCAAGAGACAGACTTTTTGCAATAACACCCGATGAGCTGTCGCACTCTTATACTCATATACTTGTCTGTGCCAAATCCTTACCTAGCCTATATTAACAGAGTTCTTTTGACTTCATGCTGGGGATTTTGCCCATTATCCATTTCTTGAATATGTATATCCAACTAGGACAGACATACTCAAGAAAATATTTCTCATCTTCACTCTCACCAAAATCCAAACACCTTTAAACTAGAAATAAAGCCAGTAATCTCTTCCTTTTACTAAATCTTACAGGATAGAGGTTGATCAGATGAGAAATTTTTTTTTTTGAGGATGGAACAGGTTTTAAAAGAAAAAGGAATGAATTCATCAATTGCCCTAATTCCACGTGCAAACTGACCTCAGATAACCTGCACTTTCAAAGAGGATACACTACTTTAAAATAAATCATGCAATAATCCTCATCAGCAACATACACAGAATCTGGTAGAGGACTTATTGAAAAGGCATTTGCAGTAAAATTCTACTTGCATTATCCTACATCATTGCAGATTTGTAGTGTGTGATTGTAAGTGATTCAGATGCAGAAGTATGGAAGGAATCCAACACCTGTGCCCATTTTTCTTATCCCAACATGGGTCCCAGGACCCACCAAGGGACCTCTCCCTTGGTCCATGACTTTGCCCTCCTAGAAGGTTACAGTATAATTTTAGAAGAATTTCACTCTCATAGAAAGTTATTATCCTACATGAAGAGGTGATACCAAAATGCTGCAGCTTCTGCAGAGAAATAGAAACATCAGGATAAGGTGCTCATATTTGACTTTCATGATTCAGTGGTCTGATGAGCTGTGATGACTGGGAAGGTTGGGAATATACAGTCTAACATATGCCTTTTCCTTTTAATTTTTTAATTGACCCATTTTCTCACTTTTCTCCTAAATTTGTCCATTCTTCCAGTCTGTGCATCACATTGCATTCCAGAAACATGATATTCGTGCTTGAAGCCCTAACCAAGCAATGGAGGAACTAGAGGGTAACACATTGTTTTGGTACCAAAAGCAGGTTGACATGCTGCACCATGCAGGCTGTTAATCTTTTATTTTCTGTCCTATGAACAAAACAGTGATTTAGTTGTATAGTTACCCAGAAGGAAAGCACTTATACTAATGACATCAAACACTGGCATAAACACATAAAGCCACTGTTTCTGCTTTAAAAATATTATTTTACTTCAGAAGGGTAATATTGTCTCATTTTTCTGTCCTTTGCAATTCAGTGATAGATTTCACAAAAACAAAGCAATTCTGTAGCACTTTTACAGCCAATGAATTGAGGAAAATTGGAGGTCCTGGCCATTAATTCACTTTAAACCCACAGTGCTGGCAGAATGGTAAGGAAAAGGTATTTAAAAACTCACACTCCGTAATGCAGAATGCTTTCTGTGACACTCCATAATAAAGAAATCTAGCTGTCCACATGGGTGTACAAAAATTTCTTACTGAAGAACAGACATCGTATGTGTCCATCCACTATGCCACCTCCCATATATGCTTATGGAGAGGTTAAACACACAAATTGTACTTCTAGAATTCCTCCGAAAACCAAGTTGTAAATTCTAGATTTTAAGTCCTGAAATTTCTACTTCCACCATCATCTATTATAAACTTGATCTGTCTGTTGTACACGTACACCAACATTCTTTTGTTAGCTGTGGCAGTGAGTTGCACAGCTCCATAATTTTTATTTTTTTTTAACTAGCATTTTCCCTACTTTAAACTTCCCACTGTACATTTTTAATGACTATTCCATTCCTATTAAGACAGAAGATGTCCTTAAAAAGGTATGCAACCCAAAGGATGATCTAAAAGAGACACGTACTTAAATGAGTATCTGTATTGTACACACCTTCTTTCATGTCTTTTCTAGTGGTTGGTTTTTTTGTTTGCAGTTAACAGCTCATGTTTTTCTCTCTTTCCCTACATAAGCATGTTTCAACTAAACTAAATTTGTTACTTCTGTAGATGCTGTGTTCTTTCCAGTGTTGACACCAGACCCAAACTTCCAGATCTGAACACTGTAAGACAAATGAGACAGTGCCTATTTTTAGCAAGGATTTCTAACCTCTTTGGTGTACCTCGTATTCTACTCCACCACCTACCTAAAAAGATGGAAGGGACTGACCAGTCCCCTCCATTCTTATCCTATATTCTGCATGGATAATTAACTAGAATGTGCATGAATAGTTTTTTTATTGTTCTCTTTAGAGAGGGTATTTGTTGTGAACTATATAGTCCATCTGGTACATCAATGTCTACTGTTTTGATATTTCTTTATCTCTCCAGTGGAATCCTCTGCAACAAAGTTTCTGGAAATAATTGACCAACAGGGTCTTGTGTCAAACAAAATTTAACAATTACTGCTTGAGTCTTTGTTTTACTCACTCTATCTTCCTATTTTTCCAACTTGTTAAATTTTACAGAAAAACTTGAGGGCACCTCTTACCCGTATTCTTAGCGTGAAAATCTTCTAGTTAATTCATAATAATACTTTGTCTTTCTGCACAAATATTAGTTTCTTCTTCAACAAGCTAACTTTGATCAACAACTCTTGAGAGTTCACTTAGTATTTCTGTAGGGGCAAATTTCATGTCTGTGAAATATCCTAGCTTGAGATTTGAATTTGCAAATGCTGGATAATTGAACAGCACAGACCATAGGCTCACATTTTATCTAGGCCTATGCCAGCACCTGGCAGTGTCTTGGAGAAAGAAGCCTGCAGATTCCCTGTCAATGTATCACTATTTGCCTCATTGCGCTGGGAGTGCTCAGCAGTGGCTATTCCCCCAGAACAAACTGTCACACAATTAAAAGAAAATACAAAAATCACAGAAAGGAAAAATGTTAATATTTCAAAATCTAATGTCAAAGAAAGTATGGTAAGCCAGTCTGTGCATGCTTTTTGCAAACTGTTATTTAGAAATAATTATCAAAAGAGATTGTTTGAGTCTTCTTTTAGCCTTAAACTCAGCATGACCATGTGTGAAATGATCCATCGGATTTCGTCAAAGTTAAGAATCCCATATGGCTAGTATTACCACAGTTTAAAACTTCCCATGATTCAAAATACATCTACATTGTTCATGAAGAAATACTTCAGTTAGATGACAACTTGGTTGTTCAGTATAAATAGCACCAGTCCTACCTGAGATGCTGGATGAAAGTTTAGGCTTTGCATCACATGAAGCACTCTGTGTTGCCAGGCCCAGCAGGTCCTGAGCTTATTCCTTTGAATTGAGCCCAGGCAGGGTCAATATATCTGAGCTACTTGTTCGATGGTAGCATCAGAATAATTTTTTTGGCCCCTAAGTATAAATAGCTGTTAATTTACTGGAATAGCCCATAAATTTGAATTATTGCCTGTGTACATATATATACACACTTTACAAACAAGCATTTCTAAAGATTTACCATGCTTCTTTTTTTGTATCCAAATGGGGTATGAGGTTTGGATTGGGGTTATTTTCAGTGTAATGACTATCATTTTCAAAGGTAACCTGCTCTTAAAAACTCAAATGAATTTCAGTGCAGTTCAGTTCAATTCAAACGAATTTCAGTTAAAGATCTAGTTCTTTAAAGGTTTCTATCTGAAGGTCCTCAGATGAGCTGCACTGGAACCCTAATTTTGAGAGTTTTTTTTCACTACTCTTCCGTGCTAAAACTTCCAGAATTTATGTGAGAGAAGATGCTCCTGAGTATATTTTACTTCAACCTAGTTTTGTCAGAAAGAGCATATTCTACAATAGAGTATGAGAACATGTATATTGTACAGAACAGTGTGCAGACCAGACATTTGAAACCCGAGTCTTCCAAAGGTGGCAAAGATACAGAATAAAGGACATTAAAAACACCAGTAAATAGTTCAGGCATTACAGCTCAATATGTTACAAAAGTTTCATTTATCTAGAGAGGAAAGCTTTCACCTAAACTCAAATTTTTACACCTCTCCTTCAAGGCTTAATGATAGTTTCCAACAACACAAAAGCAATACTGAAATTTCTTACACCTATTACAGAATGAATATAGCACAATTAATTAATTAACCATTAGAATATGATATAATTAAAGGTGAACTAGAACACCAACAATCCTTAAGACTAGCTGTTGTAAATCAACTGTTTTCCAGGAGAAAAAAACCAAGAAATCAAAACCAACAATAGTTGCAAGAAGCATGGTTTCAATCTCTGCAAATTACAAAAACAGAATGCCAAAGAAAATACAAATGTAAAATGACAAGATTACCATTAACTTCAGATTATGTGGTATTTAAATACCTTTCAAATGTCATTTATTTACAATAATCTCTCTTATATTATTATACTGAGTTAGGAGACCCAAGTCCTATTTTCCACACTGTCTCACTTCTCTTGTGCCTCCATTTCTGGTTTCTTATCTGAAATTGAAGATGATACCTAAGTGCTACCTTTGCGAAGGTGCTATGAGGGTTAGATAAGTACCATCTATAAAGCCCTTTGAGATCCTTAGACGAAAAGCTCTGTAAGGCACAAGAAAAGCTCTCTGTAAGTGCAATATTTTTACTGTAGTTCTTACTATATTTATTTGTTTACTCTCCTCTAGAGAACATAATTCTGAAGAGATTTACATTTGAACTTTGAAAGAATTCTGTTATCTGTCTTTTGAATTGCTCTTAAGGGCTCTGTAGGAGAAGCAAATGTTCACAAAAGCACACTCAAATCTTTCTAAAGATCCCATTCTGCAAGATATTCAGTATTTCTTGAGCAGCACAGAGCACTCTCAGCTGACTGCACTCATCACATTGCAAAATTGGGCCTTGGATTTCAGGTGCCAGCCTTCCTATGAACAAGAATCCCAGCACAAAAAGAAATGTAATTCTACAATTCTTTCTCGGTTCCTTGTTAGCTGCTCACAGATCAGGTGGGCAGAAACAGTTATTGAGTCCACTGCCTCAGTGCTCATCAGAACACTGACGTACTCAGCAAAGTACAAAGAGCAAGTCTTTTTACTGTCATTGATGCTGCAAAACAGAGAGTGCTTGTGGGTCACTGCAGGTATTTCTATTGCATTGCTGGACATTATGGACAGATTGAACTTATCCAACTACCATATCATAAGGTTGTTTCTCCCTTTGGTTTTTGAAAAAAATAAACTTAAGGCCATTCAAACAGTTTTATATCTATTTTAATGCTATTCCTATCCTAAAGAATGAGGGCATAGAAAGTGGCACATGGGTAAGAAGGAAGGATGGATAAGTAGGAAAGGAAACAGGCAACAACTTAAAAATAAGATTAAGAGAGTCAAACTTCCCTAAAGTGATATACTATTTTAGAACCTAGTCTGGAAGCCTTTGACCGGATATTTTCTGAGGTGGCATCCAAAAAACCTCAAAACTAATAACAAAACCAAGCAAAAATACCCCTAATACCCAAAAGCAAAAATACTCAGTAATAACTGCATCAGTTATGGGGAAGTAAGGAAAACGGTGTTTTTGGTCTTCTGAGGGTATCTTAAAATACTTTGCATGCTATGAAATCATTACTTCAAGTTTTCTTGAAGACAAAATTGCTCATTCCTGGTTCAGTAAACCAACATAACTAAAGAGGCATTATTTTCTCCTTCTTTTCAATGCACAATGAAATTCTTTTGCAAAAAAAAAATCAATCATACTTGTAATATACTTCCAATTTTACAGAAAAAAAATGTAGATAATATTCTGAGTTCACTCTTCAAAAATATCTTTTGGAAGAATGCTACACAGCTTGGAAATATAGTTGCATCAGAAGATAGCATTCATGCTAGAGCAGAGTCACAGGACACACTGGATGTCCATTGCTTCAAGGATCAGGGAAGATGAGTGGCTTTTTAGAGTGGTTTAGTGTTGAGGTTTTTTGTTGGTTTTCCCTCCATTATCCACATTAGCAAGAGCATTTCTGTTTCTTAGGGCAGCTGAAAAAAATAGAAAAAAGTTTCTTGCCACACTTTAGCTGAGTTTTAGGCCTTGAGGGTATGCACCAATACAGAAAATTCTTTCTAGAACAAGCCTGGTTCAACAGTGCTCTTATTTCAGCTCCGTACATTTTTATGCTTTGTTTAAGGTCTGATGGATCAAGGATGTGTGAGAAAGTGGAGTAAATGAAGCTGGCAAGGCAGGCATTAAAATTTAAAATTGTCATAATTTAAGATTATTACTACTAGAAAAGTGTTTAAAAGTTAGGTTTGAAAAAAACCTTGTAAATTCATTAAGTTTAATATTTGCTTCAAGTTCTCCAACTTACATCCTTAGATTCTTGCAGACTTATCTGAAAATCCACTACTTTGATGCAAGTTACTTTTTTTACACATCTCCATTGGTCATTTTCTCCACATATAATCTCATTTCACTGTGAGAAAGGAACAAGATAATTTTCAAGGAAACAAATTGGGAAAAGGGGGAAAAAAATGAGAAAAGAACCCATATGTTGGCTGTGTTTATTTCTTTGGGATATGGAAGCCAGTGAATAAGAAATGTGGAATGTGAAGTCATTCCAGTCAAAAAACACTATTCACTCAGTAAATCAGGAAGACACCATCCACCTGTGCATCTCATGAGTACAAAAAGGAAGCTTCTGCAGGGAAAACTGAAAATATTATTATTTAGGTCCTGAAAATTACAAACATCCAAACTTATGGAGTTTATATATGGTTAAAATCTCTGATTTCAGAAAAATATATAGGTGACAATAACAGAGTAATTACAGTCTCTGCTTCAATATTGCTGTATAAATCACCATGATTCAACCTACACATAAATGATATTGGGTTTGGTTCATTACTGCTGAGCTAATGAGCTATAAAGAATTTTTTTAAATCCTAAGTGTAATAGTTTGATAAAAATAACAATTTATGAAAGACTTCTTAACAACTTCTGTGAATACAATACATAAGAATTGTGTTTTTAATAAAAACAACCTTATGAGAAATTATTTTAATTTTATTCCATTCCTCATAGTATTTTTGTCCAACATGTGTTTTCCTCAGTGAGTCCCTCTTCATAATTTAGATTTCCTTGATTTAGTAAATGAGACAGAGGAGTTTATTGACATAAATATTAAATGAATTAGATTAATTCTGAAAAAGTTCTATGTTCATGTGCAATATTACTTCCCAGAGCACAAAATAGAGAAGATGTGCAATAAAATATCCTAAAGCAAGTTTCTTTCTCTACCTATTCCTTTACCAGATGACTTAATTTCCCCATCAAACCTGCATGGTAACTGCAAGAAATTAATGTATGGCTCTTTTGAACAAGTCTCCCTCATTAACTAGGCCTATCTGCTGTGATAGAAAATTTAAAGATACCTTCAGGTTCTATAATACTAGCTTTAGGTGAGATGACTCATTTAAATCCTTTAAACCCTGCATCAGATCAAGCTGCCCAAATAACACAGTGGACATATCAGCCTACAAAGCATAACACCTGTACCCAGATAGAGTCAGCTGGGGCTTTGCACCAACTGCTAAGACTGAAGCTCTCCACTTCTGGTGCTAGCAGGAGTGGGTCAGACTATCAATCCATTAAAAAAGTGTGGAAGTTAAACCCTAAAGGCTTTCCCCCAGACATCGTCTCAGGAACTGGTAACAAAGTGCTCAGAAGTTTCGTGCGTGTTGGAAAGCGTTACACAAACTGCCTTTCTGATGGTCCTTTATAAACAACATCATTGTTACAAGAAACAGCTTTTATTTTATCTTAAGTATTCCAGAAGAACATAATTGAGTTTTGAATGTAGCTGGAAGCTTGGTAGATTAAACACTGTAGAAATGCCTCCAAAATATACATGTTAATTTCCAAGATTCAGTTGAAAACCAGAAATCACAGTTGATAATTCAAGCCCTCAGTGGGAGAGGATATGATGAATTACTTTGACACTAAGTAATCATTGCTAACTACAAATGCAGATTCCGTAAATGTTGCCATGATTATTATTATCTCTTTTGTCTTGCAATAAAAGATTTAGAGAACCTTTGGATTAAGTTAAAGCAGAGGATCATCCTGAGTTCTGCAATCATGGATTTCTGCATGTCCGGAACAGGTTATTTCCCAGTCCCTCACTGACACCTAGTCCAGGATGAGGGAAAGATCAACAAACAACAGAAAGGGGAATAAAATCAAGTGTTTAAGAGACAAATGAGAAATTAAAGATAATGTAACAGGCCTCTGCTGTAAAGAGCTCAGCAAAATCTGTCTCCCTGCCAGCAGTGGAGCAGCAAATTCCTGATACTCATTAGTACAAGAAGCAGTTTCATTCTATCTGCCATGGTAAACAGTATCCCATTATGATTTCTGAAAGGACAGGCCAAGGCATGAAAACTCTCTGAATGTTCTATATGAGAAGGATACAACCATTCCGTACGTACTGGAATATTCAACATTAAAATTACATAGACCACAATCAAATGGCCGTTACCATAAATGTTGTATATCACATATACCATGTATTAAAAGATCTTTGAATCACAGCAATAAGCGACAGAAAGAAAAGGGCAGAAAAATTCCTGAATACAATATTTTTTTAGTAATGGTGTAGTTACTCTGTGCCAACTCTAAGTACCTTGATAGTGTTTCTAAGGTTTTTAGAGGGAAGAAAAGGATGTTCAAGGAATAACTGTCCCTTAGTAGCATGTGTCTCATTTGCACTTTTTCCTTAGGTAAAGATTATTAATATATCAAAATTTATAAGTGGAGTGCATCAGTAAGTTGTGAAGGCTCATTCTCTCAAACAGTGCTCTTAATGCAAATGGACTGGGCATATACTGTAAAAATATTTTTCTATTTAAGAAAATAAATTTGCACACATTCAGAAATATTCATGCACCTTTGCCGTAAACTACAAAAACCTTACAAAACCACAGTGTAATCTGGGTATATGAACACCTACTTTGCTGTTTAACAGAGATAATAGAAGAGTTGGAAGCAACAGGATCAAGGGAATTAGAGGAAATGCTCATTAAAACAAATTTAAAAGGTCTAATGATTAAAATATTGATTAATTAGCCAAACATTGATTAACAGTCACACTTTATCAACTACAAAGGTTCTAATTACTGCACCATTATTCCATAGATTGACCTGCTCTCTCTTGTCACTTACGATGAAGAACAATTTTTATTAAGTGGGTTTTGGATTTTTGACCTGTAAAATTTTAATAGGGAGTGCAAAGAGGGTGTCGTGTGTGGTTTGGCATTTTAGTCACTGAGGGACTCGTAGTTACTGTCTCTACTTAACCAGAGGCACAGAAGTGCAAGAGGGATGTGAATACCCAGCGATTAAAGCCCTCCCACAACTTCCCAATCATAAGAGAGAGAGAGAGAGAGATGCATTCAAAATTGCTCTAAGACTTCAGTGAAAGGAGAAACTCTATGATCCTAAACTCTATTGATGAATAACAACAAAGTGTTCTTATTAAACAACCAAATCCTGTTTGTAAAGATATGCAATAATTTAATGGTGAAGTATAAAATTAAAATCTCTTCTAATTTCTGCACTTACTCCAAAGCAACCCAGCTTAGCCTGGAGATTTAACCATTTTTCTATTCACAATGGGAGAAAAAAAAAAAATCAAATTGAACCAAACAGACCAAAAAACCCCAAAAAAACAAAACAAACCCCCACTAAAACCACCGAAAAAACTCCAACAATAAATCAAAGAGTAGCTCTAGAAGTTCATCTATGAAAATATTTCCTGCTACAGCAACCTATATCTCAGAAACTGCCTCACACTTGAAAAATATTTCCCAGAAATTTATGGATGTCTTCCATGAGACTATCTTGCTGATTTCAATAACTGTCCATTTAAATCTGTTGATGTAGCGTTTAAACCTTGCTTCACAAAAGAGAGAGGCTAATACACACACGGGGTTACACTCTCAATATAACTGTCGGAAAGTGATGGTCTGGATTTACTCCTGATGAGATCAGCTCTAAGGCCAGAAAGCAGATTTATAGTGTGAACATAAATGAGTATGGAGGAGGGGGACCTTTTTGATCATACATATGCTTGTCAGGCAAAAAGTGCTTAAGACCTCATTGCCAAATAAGCACAAGCAAGTCTCTTACAGCCAGTGGAAAATGGCATGAGGAGGACAAATCCAACCAGATACATAAGGCTGACAACTTCAATAGCCAAAACCTGGTTAAAGACCAGAGGAAAAAATGGTATCCAGGTGCTAACATAGATTTTGAGCTTTATTTCCTTCAGACTAAACTTACTGGTTCTCACAAGGGCAGCAGTATAGAAATACCTCTATCATTCGTCAGCAGCTTAAAGGAAAAAGAGGAACTACTGCCATGCCATGATCTGAAACTACCTCAGCTTCTGCATATTGAGGAAATAAGTGCTTCACCCAGTTAGTGGTACTCAAGAGCAAGTGAAGGAATTTTGCTGTAGTAAACAGGTAGATCTCCTTGGCCTTTCCACTCCATCCTCCTGTTACACTGTCTATTTTAACCAAAACAATTCCTTTACTTATACCCTCCACATCAGCAAAATGAAAATTATTTCATTTCCATTATAGACCATATGGTCTCTTGATCTGCCTTCTTGATTTTTTTACACCAGAAAAGCTGTTATATTTGTAATAATACAATTATAACTTAAATCCACAAAGACAGTTTACAGCATAATCAGACAGGTCTGCCTGTTATTTTGCTATCTCAAGGTTTATGGATTTTCTCAGGTTAACCAAAGAGAGGGGAAAAAAGGGGGGGCAGGGGGGGAGACTTTCTTGAGAATGCTTCTCCCTTCCTAACTTCATACACACCCAAAATCAATACATTAAGAAACTACATGAGAGGCCACCTAAAGGGTATTTCAGACCAGAAGTCAGAAAAGCATCTCTCTCCTAGCTGCATTACCTTGCTCTTCAGTCCCCAGCAGAGCGATATTTAATGACTACCACAGTGCAAGTCAAATCTTGGACTTGCTTTAATTTTTGCATATGGACCAGGCTGAGACAATGACACCAGAGAGGAGAACGGTCCCAAGGTGCCACAGAAAGTTCATCTTAACAAGACTTGGCTTGTTGCTGCTAGTCCACACAAGTCCTCTCAACCCTTTTAACACCACGCTTGGGATTGTAGCACCCTCTAAGGAAAACCAGCATCTTTGTGAGATTCACAGCACTACACAACCACCCCTGACTTGTCTTTTTCCCTTCAGCATCCAACTTTTAAGGGACAGTTTTTCTGTACGTTCTTGCTTTTGTACTTTGAAAAGGTATTATTTTCCCTGCCCACAATGCAGTCCTTTGCACTAAGAACACAAGAATATGATCCTAACTGGAAAGAAACATAATGAAACAAGGGTTTAACAAACTGTCCCTTTGTGGTTACCATAGGATTTACAGTCCATAAGGTTGACTTCATTGTAACAAAAAAGTGCAACTATTGCTTCAGCGCCACAGGCAATCTCCAGAGTCAAGTGTGTTCAAGATTAAAAACTTAAATCCCACATTTAATGAACTGTTACCCACTACTTGCAGGTAGCTCAGACATGCAAACCTGTACAGAGCTTTTGCAAGATGTAATAGCATACTGAATGCATACCAAATTTAAGACAAAGCTAAGGCACCAGCACAGCAGAGAAAAACATGTGAGCATTTAGCAAGACAGCCTATCTGCCCAACAGTGCTTCTGAAGAGAAATATTAGTTCTTGTTTGAGGGTAAAAGAATGGGTTGTTAAAAGGTTACCTTAAAAAGAAGGAACCTTTCATCATAACTGATAGTGGAAAAAACCCTAAGATTTAAATATATTTGTTTCATCTAAAGATTCTTGACTGTTCACTGCTAAGATTTTTCTTCCTTTACTATCCCTTTTCCCCAAACAAGAGAGTCCTTTCACTCTTCACCTCATGATTTTTTAAGATCATCTATTCTCCTACACTTCTATTCAGCAAGTGCCTTCCTAATTAAATAATTTCTCCCCCTCTCCACCCCAAAAACATACTAACAATGAAATAATAGTGGGTAATGTGTACAGTAAGTATTTAGGCAGAATCTTTTTTATGTGTGAGCATTTAGTCTAAAAACATCCCATTCTTGTGTGATCCTTGGGTACTATTCTAATAGTGATGTCTTGACACTATTGGTAGTGATGCTTATACAAATGTGTTAATTTTCTATATACAGATGTAGCTCCCTATCCAACACCACTCAACTATACCCGATTATGAATACTTGTCAGTGTTATTTCAGAAAAAAAGTGCAAGCAATACTGATTTGTGTAATCTAAAAAGCAACAAAAATCCTGCAAATATGCATTTCTGGCCATGTTTCACAAGATATCAGAGCGATTTCAGAAAAATTGTGTTTAAAAACTTAAATTGAGGTAGCTCTACTGGTTTGATTCAGAGCAAGTATTTTACAGAAAAATAACAGAATCAGTAAATTGTTCAACACTATTAGAAACTGTCTTTTAAATTCAGGTTTGCATTTCAATCAGTGCTGTTTCCATCTCCTTTACAAAAGAGCTTCTGGAAAAAAAACCCTATAGACAGAGGCAATCTAGAGCATACCTTATACCACAAGACTGGTACAGGGTCCAGGACTTGCCCTTGAATCCAACAGCTATGGCTACAGGCTCTTTTCCCACCTCCCAAAAATTGCTGCTTGGGGAGATAAATGATCAGCATATAGTTGAAAGCAAAATATCTCCAGTTCCCTTTCATGTATTCTTTATCTAGCTTTATTTCTTCTACTAACCAGTACATCAGACATGGAAAACTTTGGGGACGTTTAAGACTGCTTTAATACAAAAGTGGCAATTCTTTTTCCTATGTACAGATGCACTATTTTATATCAAAGATACTTACTTAGCAAAGTAAGCTTCTGCTTCACATTCTAATTATTTAAATATCTACAGTTATGTTTCTCTGAAATTTGATTCAAGATGCTATGCTATTCTTAATATCAATTTTCTTAATATTGTAGTCACTTTCAGGTTTAGGAATTGTTTGTATCTCAGGCGTGATTAGGTAGATTTAGTTGCTGGAAGAAAATAGTTCAATCCCTTATTTTCAAAAGTAAATGCATGCAAAAGCAGCATTTACACACATCTCTTCAAATAGATCCTGGTGAAACACAGCAAATGAAGTTGATCCTTGTATGTAGTGAGAACATAAAGCTTTATGTACCACTTAAGTCTTTAAAATAGTGTTTAAGTAGGAGTTGAGCATAATTTTTTTCAGGCACTCTTCATGGGGTAAAATTTACTAACAGAAGGCTTGAATAACTTGAGCAGAGGGCAGTAGGGGCCACACAAAAGGAAGGAGTAGGGAATCATGCCTCAACATGGTAACTGTTGGTAAAGGTCAGCTTCCTACTGACAATAAAGTGCAGTCACTGTATTTATCTGGCAGATCCCTGTGACAATGGCTGGTAATCTACAGATAGCTTTTTAGAAAGGTTTGAGCAATGGCCTTCACTCGGCATAACTGTTATTCTCTAAAAAGTTTCTGTGTTCCATTCTCATGTGCCCCCAACAATACAGCACAGAAGGAATATTTGGAGCACATAAGACAATATGCAGTAAAAATATAAGCTCCAAACTAAGTTTTTAAGAAAATACTCATTTTAATTTTCAGGTTCTGTGGCTGGTAATGCCAAAAGCTATATTTTCTATATTGTCAGTGGGGAACTTTCCCTGGAGGCGATATTGCATAATCACTCAGAAGAGAGGCTGCACTCATCTGCCCAAAAATATATGTAAGAACCAACAGAAAACAGACAACAAGAGGGACAAAGAAAACACAGACTGATCAAACCGTACTCTGGTGTAGATAAAAATTGGCAATACTTAGGCTATTTGCCACTGTAAGCTAAATGTCATCCATCCTTTGACTTATGCCATGGGTCTTTTTTGCTCACAGTTGACTTAAGATATCTTTAACTTTCAACCTTCTAGCTTTTATCTGTTTGCATTATAATCTCAGTGTTATCCAGGCCTATTTTTTTAGCACATACATGCACCCACCCAACCAGATGCATACATGGACAGAGAAAAATACGGAAATTTTATCCTTACAGCATTTTGGCAGCATAATGGGAATAGACAGCAACTACTTTGTGTTACAAATTTGAATGTGAAAATTCAGAAAACCTCCTTGTATTAAAAATGAATTAACTGTGTGATTATTAATTGTGCATATTCCAATCCCTTTGTGCTGTACTGCATGTTTCTTGAATCTCATTTGAATCCTTTGGCTAAGTAATGTGTCAAGGGGGGTACTAGCCTGAATGCCTGGGTTATTTAAAAAGCAGGACAGCACTTCCAGATTAGAATACCAATGAGTGGGGTTAAAAAGGCTCTACTGTAGTTGGAGGGCAGCTCTCAGTCTGAGTAGTACCTGAAAAGGACCTCTATGGACTAATTTTCAGAATCACATTGTAATGTGGGCTCATGTCAATCATCAGAACAGACAGCTTCATCCCATGATATAAACTAGTTATACATTCAAGAGCTGCCAGAGGATCTTCATTAAAAAGGGACTTAGCATTAAAAGAAGAAGGTTGTTTTATTATAACACTTCAAACACAGTTTTTTGTTTTATATGTTCTCAGAAATCTTTTTTGTTCTTCTTCACAATATCAAAAAAGTGCCACAGAAGCAGGAAAAACATTAAATATTCCAATTTTTAATGGGAATCAAGGTAGCTTTCTGGTTTAAGGCATTAAAATCATATACATTTTTCTAAATATATTCATGTATTTGAATAACAAAAAGAAGTCTCTAGATGTAATAGGAGGATGTTTTTAATCTTTTGTGAGAAGGGATTTGCAGAGCTGACTACTCAAGGTACAATATCTACTGGCAAAGTATATCAGTGAGAGCTTTATACATATAAATTTGTATAAAAGCTTTGGGCTATCCACAAGCTTCCAGATACCAGTTAGATATTACAATCCATGTCATTAAAATTTAATATGATTGTGTTAAGAAGAAAACATTAATAATATCCATGTAAGTAAATCATTGACACAGTAATCTAGTATTTCAAGAAACCTTAACAGGGGTTTATCAAAAAATAAATAGATAAATGTATCTATTTACCTATAGGTGTATCATTCCAAGGAATTTGATTTAAATATAATTTTAGAAATCATGCAGCTTCTTCAAAGTAGCTGGGAGTATATTGATCTAAAATTGCTGATGCCTACCTGCTTCATACCAGGATAAATAGCTTACAGGAATCTAACTGAAATTAGGTGTTTCTTTTTGAGCAGAATACAGTGTCCAGTCTAATATGCTTTCTGCTGTCCTTTTAAGCTATAGTACTCATACTCTGCATTATTTTCTGTCCTGATAAATTATCTCCATTTGCAGCCTTTTTCCTTCTTTTAAAACTAGCTCAACAGTCTTCAAAATAAGACACATCCTTAGTAACTTAGTAATTCTGAGCTTTTCATTGCACAGCTCTTTCCATTTTCTATTACCTTCACAATTATTAGCTAATTAATTATTAACAAGTTAATGAGTTTTTCTATTGCCCTCATTACCATAATATCTTACACCTCTCAAAAATTTCAAAATTCCACTTCCAAACTGCCTGTGAAGCAGGAAATATTGTGCCCCCCCCATTGTAAAGATGAGAGACGAAGGCACAAAAGATTTCTCTATGCACCTTTTGTAACAATGGTAACATTAAAAGCTAATAGGAATGCTTTTAAAACAAAGTTATTTCACTCATCATTGGCAAGAAGATTAAAAAACCCAGTACAAAACGACTTAGGTAAATTTATCAAGGTTACAGAGGAAACAAACTATTAATTAAAACTGAGATGTTCTTGTCTCCTATTTCTCTGGACAGACTACTAGATTTTCAATATTTATTTTTTAAGTAAATCAGCCATGATGGGTTCCAATACTAGCAGTGCATGATATGATAATACCATATATATATTGCATTTTTCAATGATCCTCTTCAGATATTTCTCTGGAAGCAGTATCATTAAAAATGAGTTTCAACAGCTTAGAAAACCCTCCTGGTGAGTGAGCTCTAGCAAACTCACATGAACCCAGGGATATCTTAATTAAAGTCTTTCTGATGCTTGAAGATAAAACAGGCATAACAATTCTTACTCTTTTGGGTTCTTAAAAGAACTCTTTTGAGGCCACCTTCTCTTTCTCTCTCTGCCATGGTGAAGCCTTGAATTACACATAAACACGCACAAAATATCCACCTCAAAAAAATCTCTACAGAATGAGAGCATGACAATTACTTTGAAGTGCTAGCACCTTTGCTAGCCCCTGTCCTTGGAGCAGTTAGCAGTTCAGTCTTTGATTTGGCCTTTATCACTGCCTAACAGGTAAATGGCATTCCAATCTTAAGCCCAAAATACGCACATTTGGAGGACTTGCACAGCTTAGTTCAAATCACTGGCACAGGGCTCTTTGCAGCACTATAGAACCAAGAAATTAAGGGAACAATGAAAGCTTGCATAGCTGTAGCAAATTATAGATAAAGAATACATGGTGGCAATGAACAGGGCCATAAAAGGCTTTGAATACAAAAAATATTCAGTGGGACTGCAGCTGCTGCTAACTGTCTGTTGGGCATCCATACCTCTTACTAAACTTGTGGAATCTCCAAACACCTGTACTTCCCACAATCAAGACTTAGATTAACATCATCTCGTATTCAGCATGCTTCCAAACTGGTACAATAGCTGACAGTATCAATCTTGTTTACATTATTTGCTCTACAGAGGGTATTGCAAGATTCTTCATGTCTCAGAGCATGAAGAATTATTTTTTTTAAAAAGTCTCCTGCAGGGCTACTCCAGCTTTCTATCTTTGTTATTTTGTTGGTTTTTTTAAAGGAAACTACTATGCATTGTATAGTTTCATATTGCTTGCAGGGATTTGCTGAGCTTATTCTGGAAGATGCCGCTTATTTATTACAAATTGAATTTTTATTTTTGGTAAACCATGCAGATGTGTGACAGATTCCCATCAAATTATACATCTGATTACCCCTGACACCTCATTTGAGGTGCAGTATATTCTGTGCATTGTCTTCCTTTAAGCCCATGCTCACCTTGTCCATCTCTGCCATTTTCAATATCCTGATTACACCAACTCAGAGGCTTCAGCACTATTTAAAATGTATAAATCCTTTCACATGTGACTTCCAAAGAGGCAGCAATACTAGTAAATTCTAGATTAAATACTATCCCTTTTAATTTATGTTTTCTTTACATTTACATTGTAATATGTTTATCCCGAAGGTAAAACTTCCAATGCCATTCACGTGTCATCCATGAACCATGTGCTGCAGTCTCTCTACTTTTGGAAAGACATGAGGTACAGGCATACAGGGTAACTATTTTGGACCCTGTGAACCATTATGGAGATAAAGGAACCAGTATCTTTTATGCCAACAGATTATATTAAATTGTCTTCTAATTTTACCTGTCTGTGTCTTAACATTTTCAGGGTTATATTTAGCAGTTTACATTGAAACCTGCAGTCAAAAACATATGTAAAAATATATTATAGAAAAAAAAACCCTATGCAATCCTTCAAGTCTCAGACTGAAAGTAGACAGAGCACTTAGAGAGACTTGAATAAAAGGAGGTTGGTTACCAGAATTCTTTGGAAGGGATTTATTGACAACACTCAGAGTGCAACACTGGAAAAGGCCTACATGTTAATAAGAAAGAAAAATCCTCAACTGCTCCTCTCTGCAACACGATTTACCTAAGGTCTGACTAAGCTGGTGAGTTTCACAGACAGACTTATATGACAGTCACAAACCTCAGGTTCCCCGGAGTGCATCAAATCCCAATAAGAAATGCTTTGGAACAGAGAGCAAAAACTTCTTTTAGGGAAATAGAGGCAGAAAGTGAGTCCAAAACAACCAAAAGAGTTACAGGAAACAGCTTGAGGTAAAAAATCTGACAGTCTTGTTAAGTCATGCCAAGTCTTAGCATTTTGTTGTGCCCAAAAAGGATTGAGAAAGGGATAAAGATGCTATGATATCCATGTTATAGTAACAGACATTAATCAATTTTACCATTGCAGCATTATTAATCACAGCCACTTTTTATTACTTACTGCAAATAAAAGCAGCTTTTGTCAAAACAGCCTCAAAAAAGCAGCAAGTTGACCCATTCATGAAATGAGGGTTCTAGTTCTCAGGCAGCTGAACATTCATAATGCTCTTCAAAAGCTGCTAAAAAATACATATAATATTATATGACTACTACTTAATCAGCATTTTGTAATGTAGAATGATCCTTGTTTCACATATGAGATCAAGAGATTGCTGTTAGAATTATCGTCATACAACATGAAATTAGCAGAAAAAATATGACTAAACTAGTAAAATCAAATTATGCAAAAGTTCAAATTAAAAATGTATTGATGTAGAATCGGTCTTAAATTTTTATACCTGAGTTAAATTTTCATTAAGAAAACAAAACCTCAAATCATACATCTTCTCAGAAAACACAATGAAGCTTCCAAAGACATGTACTTTCTGAAGAGTGATAGACATTTCAGTAGCTGCAAATATCTTTAAGTAAGGAGCCCATTTTTTCTACAAACGGCTTAAACAGTTTTGAGAAACATTAAGAAATTAATCATCTGAATGAAGCTGTTTTAAGAAAAATAAAGGGGGGGAATGCAGTCCATAATTTTACATTGTTGTTCCACTTCACATTATGTAGGGAGTATTGAGTTTCTGCTATAATTCTTCATTTATTTGAACTTAATAAGTTTTAGTGTTCTTGATATTTTGCTTTACTACTCTGAGTCTATTGATGCATTTCCACCAAATCCTTTTCTGTGTTCTCTTTTGGAAAAATCTTTAGAAAAGCTGTGACAGCAAATGGCGGGGGGGTGTGGGAGCACGGAGAGGGAGAGAAGAGAGGAAAAAAAAGGAAAAAAAAAGAAAAACGAGTCTTGCAGATCTTAGACCATTTTTTTTCAAAGGCCTGTAGCCATCACCACACCAGAGAACCTCACACAGATTTTTATTATTTTTTTTTTCAGAAAATGTTTTAACACCAGGATTTGATGTCTAGTCTCTGCTTCACAGGCATATCTCTTTAAAGAAGACTTTCCTCTCTATCATTAATGTGTAAGTCAGTCAGACCTTTTTAATAAGCAGTTGAAGAGCCACTGTCTTTAGCACATGAAACTAACAAAAGCCTCATTAGTCAAATGAACAAAGAATAGTTTGAATATCAATGCATTATTTTAGAGGAAAGCCTCCAAGAGAATCTCAATGCAATTCCTTTTACTGGAGTTTCTCCTGTCCAAATTTTAATGTTCTGGACCCTACCTATGAAAAATTGATGAGCAAAGAAAGCTGTTAAAAGATGACATCCATTGCATGTCATTTTTGCAATGTACCACTGCATTTGACAATAATACAAGAAGTAGATAACAGGTCTTTTAAAAAAACAACTTGTTCAACACAACTGTTTTTTTCTGCTATCTCAGTGATCTGTTGCATAAATAACCTTGCATCAATTAACAAGGTTATTTAAGTGACCTCTTAGAAGAATAATAGGGCATCAAACCTATACAAAATTTGATGAAAAACTCCTGTTCATGTCACAAGCAGAAGTAAAATCTCTACTGGGAATGTCTATAAGCAATTTGGGGAAAAAAGTCACAAATGTTCTGTATAAAGATTTCATGAAACTAAATTCAGAGACAACAGCAAGTCAGATTCTTAATTACTTACTAAAACAAAGGTGAAAAATTTGAGCAATTATTCCACAGAGAGAGTGCTCAATGTATTTTGTCTATACACTAGAAGGTATCATTTATCCACTTTTGTTGAGAAATGCTTACAAAACACACAGGAAGTTCTATACAGCATAAACATTCAGAATGTTCCTACAGAAACAATCTTGATACCACAAGCTTTCCTTTCAGATCTAGACTTACCATGCTAATACAAAAAATTTAATGATAATTTTTTTTTTATTGAAATGGCATAATTTAAAAAGCTAGATGGGATCCATCCTTTTTCCAGCCAGAGGTGGTACAATAATTGGTTGTTATTAATCTTGTAGTATGTCACAGATATGTGATACCTGGTATACCTGTCTGTTAAAATCCTGCACAATATCATCAGTAAGTTTCCCTCAAAATGCAGTACTATTCTTCCAACACTATTCTGTCTCAAAACAGTGTTGTGAATAACTGTATACAGAAAGTGAGAATAAAAAGCTGCAAATGGACATTAAATTTTAGTCAGATAATAATTATGGCTAAACATTTAAAACACTTGGGGAAAGGAATGCATAATAATTATTCATCCAGATTTGTTGTTAAGCAGTAAAATTACAAGCACTTTCAACCTCCAAATTGTGCCTTTAAGGAATATTAGCATAGGTTGGAGGTGTTTGTCTTCATGCTATGACATGGAACAGTACTGATTAGTACCAAATCTTGCAGGTACAGGCTGAAAGTAGATGAAATCTGTTGCTGTACCTGGCTATTACAGCAATTCCATAGCAAGACTCAGATACAGAGACAAGAGCAAGTGGGAAAAACAATTCTGAAGTGATTCTAGAAAAAACTAGTAAGAATGGGAAATTACAGACTTCTTTCTTAAAGTAACAAAAGTGTTGACTAGAGAACTTTCAGACAAAACACATTGGAATTAAGGCATACTTCTGATACAGAATTGCAGAAAAGCCTGCCCTATAAAGGTCAAGAAAATATAGCACTAGAGGTGGTTAGAGAACTAGCTTGGATATCTGACACAAAGGTTACTTGTGGGGATGTAGGGAGTTAATAAGGGGAATGCCATGAGCATAAGAATTTATACTGTTGGGTTTGTTTGGAGCTTTTTACATCTCCTTTCTGTATTGATGACCTGGCAGAAGAAATGTGAAGAAAGGTGAGACAGTTTTTGCTGACACAAAAAAGGGCTGGGGGAATGAGTCAATACAAAAGTGAAAGCAATATAGGTCAGAAAGTCTTAGGAAAAACTAGGAGTCTGAATGGATAAAAATGAGTTCCAAAAGTCATTCTAAAAATCATAAAATAATGAAGAAAGAGTAGAGAAACAGGAGATCAAAACTAATTTTCTTTTCACAGAACTCAGTAGAGAGATGATAAAATACAATGTACCAGCTTCTATAGCATTATATGTATTATTGGTGGTGTTGTTGTGATTCATCACAGTTAAAAGGCAAAACAAATTCTGAAATGGTTAAGCGGCAGAGGTGAGTCAAGGAAAGCACTCCATAACAAGCAAGCATTTCAGCCACTGGGGTAACACTGGTAAGTCATCATGTCAGAAAAGAAAGAATAGTTTAGAGTTGCCGAGTACACAACAGAGAGCAACTTTACATGGTAAGACTGGGATGTGGAAAGCTTGATTATTTATAAAGCTAAGGGAAATTTTGTGGCTTTTTTCAAAAGTGAAGGCGATTATGAAGAAACTCTATTAAGGTACACACAATCCTGAAGGGAACAGAAAGGAGAGATGCTGCAGGCTATCTGAGCTTGTGTTAAATAGAAGTACAAGGGGTTATGAACTTAAGCTGGGGGGGGAATTGGACACTAAAAGAATTTAGGTAGAGTTTTCTTGCACTGCTGCCCTTAGTGAAATAACCTACCAAGGCCAGTCATTGTAATAAGCAGTATACAAAAAGAAATATTAGAAAAGTATATTGTGGTGTGACTGTTCATTTAAAGCAGTATGGCAGCTCCATAAGGGTTTTCTGCTCTCAATTTGTCAGAAACTCTCCCAGCGATGCAAAAGTTTTAAGGCACTTAAGCACCCTTTCAGGAAAAATATAATTAAATGGGATAAAATGCTTGAATTCTGAGTACACAATTCAAAATTATGAGCACATAATAAGAATATTGCCATACACCATGTAATACAAACCATAGAATAAACTACATTTTCTATGAGCTTAATTGCTGATGATGGTAGGTGTCCATCTACTGCCCATGTAGGATGAAAAGTACTTGGGACTGAGAACTCTTCATTCTTAGAAGGGGAACAACTTAGGGATTGACATGTTAAAAAAAAATTAAAAGACTTTAATGTTCATGTTCCTTAGGAAAAACAATCTTTAGGTTAGGATGTTTCCTCATCCAATTTTTCTAGGTATCCCTTCCATAACTGCCAGATTAAGACTAGACTAAATCTATTCACAAAGTGCTAACAAAACAGCACCTTTTGATTCTTAAAAACACATAATTGCCTTAAACCTCAGAGGGAATGCTAGCTGTTCTAAAACCAAATATTATATCCTTCTCTAAGTTTCGTCCCTCTCAAAGATGAGTCTTTTTAACATCTCAGTTTTATTCAAAGCTCTGTAGAACCATACAATCATTCAGATTATAAAAGAGTCCTGCAGTCATCAAGCCCAGCCACTAGCTTAACACAGACAGGTCCATCACTAAACCATGTCCCCAAGTGCCACATCTACAATGTCTTTTAAATACCTCTCAGGATGGTGAAAAGCACTGTCCTGAACAGTCTGTTTCAAAGCTTGACAAACATTTCCATGAAGAGATTTTTCATAATATCTAATTAAATCTCCCTTGGCACAACTTTTAATCTGTTTACTCTTGTCCTATTTCTTTTTACTTGGGAAAAGAGAACAACCCCTGCTGGGCTACACCCTCCTTACAGGTGGGACAGTAAGGTCCCTCCAAGCCTTCTTTTCTCCAGACTAAACAATCCCAGCTCCCTCCTCCACTCCTCATAGATTTTGTCCTCCAGACCCTTCCCCAGCTCGGTTGCCCTTCTCTGGACACACTCCAGCACTTGAATGTCTTTCTTGAAGTCAGGTGCCCAGAAGTGGACACAGCACTCTAGGTGCCACCTCACCAGGGAAACAACTACTGCCCCAATCCTGCTGGCCACACTATTGCTGATACAGGCCAGGATGCCATTGGCCTTCTTGGCCACCTGGGCACAGCTGCCTCGTGTCCAACCACTGTCAACCAGCAGCTCAGGTCCTTTTTCACAAGGTAGCTTTTCAGCTGATTACCCTAAGATGCAAATAGAGTGTCCTCCAACACTGAGAACTAGGCATTAATGTGGATTTCACACTTCGCTGCTGTTAATGTTTGTGATATCCCCTTGTCTAAATATCCTCACATAACCAGCTCTGGAGAATGATGAAAGATACTGGGGTACATAGCACATCAGTACTTCATACATCTTTTGGGCTAACACAGTACAGCTGCTCTTATGTTCTCACATATGCTAGGGAATTCCTTTTGTTTCATTATAGAAATCAAATTAGAAATCAAATGCATTTTAACATTGCACTTCATGAACATTTGACAGCGTTATACAGGGACTGAATATAATGTTGATGGGTTTTAAAATCAGAGAACTTGATCTGTTCAAGAGAAAATTTTTCAAACAGTACTAATGATTCAGAAACATAATTTTGGACTAAAAGTCAGGCTAAAAAGAAAGCACCTGTACTTTATAGCCTTTATTTAAAATAGAACTATGTAATCCCAGAACACCACTGCCCAAAAAACATCTACAGTAGAAACTTCTTATAATCATTTGATAAGGAAAATGACCATAAATTACCTTTGTGCCTATATGAAGCAACGTAGGCATTCAAATTAAAGCTTTTTTACTGACTTCGGTGAAATTATTGTTTGTTACAAGTGAAATCATCTGCTGTGAAATACCACATTTCAGGACCACCCACAAAATTATGTTTAGAGAGTATTAAGCCTGAGTTTCACAATTCATATGCTCCAACTTAATGTTAAAATTTAGGATCTTACAATTAAACACCCTTCGTTATTGTTCTAGTAATGAATTATTTGCTCCTAATGAATGACAAACTGGCAGGTTTGATAGAATGTAGAGCAGAAGAGATTTTTCTCAACCACCAACTACAAAACAAACCCCACCAAGTTTTGAAATGGAAAATGCACTCCCCAAACATTTCAAAGCACTGAAAAATTGTCTTTGTCTATTATTTCATTGATTTTTCTGAATAGCAAAGCTGTCAGGAGACCACTCAAGAGACTTCTTGAATCTTCCAGCAGTTTACTCCCTTGATCGCAAAATACCCTCATTTCCTAAGTCAATTTGGTTAGAAACTCAGCTCGTTAACAAGTCTTTTGGAGAGAGGTCTTGTTTGGAAAGGGCTTAAAAATATACTATGTGAATATATGCTGCCTATTAAGTGATGAAACCCACACCACACACAGTTAAACATATACCGTATCTGTTTTCTTGTCTGTTTAATTAAAAAAAATAAAATTAAATTAAATGCTTGGACCAGTTTTAAGGAATCTTCACAAAGGTGTTCACCTGTAAATGTAATTAACAAAATGGACTAGTCTTTCTATAACTTTGAGCCTTTAAATCCCTCCCTTTGATATACATCACCACACTGATGATTCTTTGCATATTCCATTTCATACTACCAAGAAATTGCTTAAGTAAGAAGGTTTAAATATCCCCAACCCCCCAAAAAAACGTTCACTAGAACCTAGACTAAGATCTTAAACTCATTTCACACAGACCATATCACAGATCTACTTAATGGCTACTTTAGTTCTCTATAGACAGATTCAAACCTATTCAAAAGGGTTTCATACCTCATTAGCATTTATCTAAGCACTCCTTTACCATCAAATTTACCTCTGCCATATCAAGTAGAGCTCCAAATTAAGAAGGTTTAATAACAAAAAATGCCAAGAGCAGAAACTTGACAAATGCTATGCATTTCGTAACGAATTACCTACTTCAAAACACGCCTGTATGTTAAATCCTACACCATTTTACTGGCTATTCTCTACAGAAATTTGAGTCCTTAACTTATCAAGGAGAAAACTAAAAGGCATGTGTTCATTTTCAAGGAAGTTGTAGATAGATGGCTGGTGCATGGTTTTGTAAAACAGAGAGAGCAAAGGAGAGGTGAAGAAAATGGAAGACTTCCTCTTAAAAAAAAAGGTCCATATTGCTGAATTACAGTACCACAATTCTCCAACACTTGAATATGCATGGATGAAAGTTACAGGTTTTTTTCTTGTGGGGGGAAAAAACCCCAACCAACCAAGCAAAAAACAAACAAACAAACAAACAAATAAACACCACACCCCAAAATAAACAAAATATCCCAAACCAGCTCAACCACCCAACAAACCACCAAAAGTATTTGCATTCCTGATGTCAAAAACTAATTATCTTCACAGCTCATTTAACTTTTGGGGTAGGTTTTGCTGTCCACTCAGGACATAACTTCCAGAAACTGAGATTTTGTTACTATCAGATTTTTAAATAGATAACATCTGAATTATTACATTTTTAAGTGCTGTAGCTTTTTGAAACAGGATTTCAGACTGATGAGCCCATTATGCAATTGTGCAGCTTGGTAGCTACTATCAGGATGAACTTCGAAAAGCAGTTAGAATTTAAAACTTTGCTTTCAAATTTATTTCACAGTTTAGCTTTGAGAGGAAGTTTTTTCTCTATAGGAATTCTCAGACAGCTATGCTGAGCAAACTAGGTGCTTCTTCCTTTCAAGTCAAACCCTTTAGATTACTTTAACACAGTTCTTTGTGGTTTAATTTATCATATGTCCTGGCACCATTTATCACTAAATACAGAATGATGAAGAAATGGCTCTATTAAAATGGAATAACTACTGAATTAAAAAGCTGTTAAATGAGTTGGAGTGCAGACTCCCGTTAACAATATGTGGGAAGAGTGTTTGGCTGAAATAAATTACTTTCACAGTAATAATTTGAGAAGTGCACCTTTGGAGAAACATGTTCAAAAATTCACATCTTGATTTCCTGACTAAAATCACATTCCCCACTAATAATATTTTTAAATTAGCTTCATGGCTAAGGTGGAGAAAAAAATTAGTCTCAAATACTTTGGTTCAAAACCAAAATACTCTTTATTAAAAAATATATGAATGGCAGTTTTAAAAATACACATGCAAAATAAAATAGGTGATTCCAATTAAGATATATTTCTAATGCTTACCCTTAACTTAAAAAAAAAATTAGAATCCTTCAATGTAGTCTGCCATACAAACTTGTAAATAATATATAGCCCTGTAATTCAGAGTAGTCTGCATTGTAACTCTGAAAATTGTAAACAGTCAACTACCTAATGAGTCGAGATGTATTTATATTTTATTGATTGGAACAGAAAATGGAGGTAAGAGAAAGTACTGAATAGATACTCAGTAAATTCATGACAATTGACATGTTTCAGATATAAAGCACTTTTTTCATATTCTAAAAAAATTGTTTTGGATTAAACAATTTATAGTTTGTTACTAACAAACAACAGCCTATTTCTAAACAACTATTTAGCACTGTATACTACTACATTCTTATTCTTGTGCTTAATCAACACATTTGTTGTGGTTAACAGCAGCATTTACGCAACCCTTATTAGGAAATTATTTGGCTCAATAAAAGGAAGTGTCTCTCTATCACTCAGGGCCCTCTCATGCACTGATTGATTTCACTGGAAGCAAAAATAATTTCCCAGAACTCAGGTGCATCATCTTGTGCCTTTGAAATGACCTCCTAAGGGATATCTTATAGTCACAGAGTGGTATCCTTATGGATTTAAGAGCAGATTTTATTTTTATGAACTGTTACTAAAAAGCTGCATCCTGACTAAGTCTGTTTTCAGGCTCTACTGAGGCATGGAATACAAAAATAGTTATAACACGCATCTCTGTCAACGATGCCAACACTATGTGTGGACAAACATCATGCATGAGATGCCTGTGCAAAGGCATGTCATGATTAGTCCCAGACATTCTAGAAAAAGTTAGCCATCTTACAGAAATCTCCATCAAACAAACAAAAAAACAAAATCGATGGCCAAAAGGATCACTGCATGTAGATTTACAATGAAATGACAGAATATGTTACCTGAACATTAGACAGTTTTATAGACCAGACAGTAATACAGTGATTGCAAGAAACATCCAGCATTCCTAAAGGAAAGCCAAATGGAGGGCCTCTGAGCTTCTCCTCAAAAACTGAAAATGATTGTTAAGTTTACCTCAAACCATTGTGTATTTTATGTATCAGAAATACATGGGCCATAAAAAGCACAAGGATTCTTTTTTCATTTCAGACTTGGTTGGCAGAAAAACTCATTTTTACCTCTACAGACTGTGTGATTGCCAAGCCTGTTGTGAAATCCAGGGCAGAATATGTACATTGACCTTTTCACTTGCCCTCCATAGTCATCTGCATATATACCATCTTGCTTCCTTTTGCATGTACAAGAACAGAAGGAGTAAGAATAGTAGTGCAGTGACCCACTTTCATACATCCTTCTTTAGCTTTAATATACTGCAGTTTTCCCCCCTGCACTAACTGAGGACCCCTTCATTCTTGTATACGTTCATCTTGTTCTCCCCTTTGCACACACACGAAACTGTGTTCATCTGGTCCAGTGCAGTAGCTAAGTCCACCTGCCCTTGCTCCTTTGCCAGCTAAAGCTCCATCAATCTGCCTAGGCCAGAATTAATATAGAAGAAAAAAAAAAAAATCAGCATTTCTTTCATAGTTAACTTCAACAGTGTTGAAGTTAAAAGGGCCTCGAGGCTTTGGGCTTTTTTAAGGGTATTTTAGAGTGTGGTTTTGTTGTTGTCAGGTCAAGGTTTTTTTCAGAGAATTATAAAACTGGCAAGTTAAGAAGTGAGTGTTACCTTCAGCTGAAAACTGTATTTAAGCATGACATATACACTCCATACAGCCTTTTCTGCCATGTTACCATAGCTAAAACAAAGTACGAATTAAATCTCAAGTGTTTTTTGTTTCCTTAACAAGTAATCTTCACAGAATTTATCTTATTTTACTTTATACTGGTAAGAAGGTACATAATAAAATATATTAATTATAAAATATATCTGATAAAACAATTGCTTCTTAGAGGTTTTACCATCTTTTTAACACACCAAATCTATCTTTATTGGTACTCAAGTTATACCATGCAGCATAGCCACTCTCAAAAATGTACAGCAAATTAAAGGGTTTATTACTTGGAATGTATTTTAAACAAATGTTAGAGAGTCTCTGTTCCACAAGTAACAGAACAACTGAATCATCGGAGTTGAAAGAGATCTTCAAGATTATCTAATCCAACTATCAACCCAGCACCACCATAATCACTCTAACCAATATCCCCAAGTGCCACATCCAGGCACCTCTTGAACACTTCCAGAGTGATTCTACCTCCTCCCCAGACAACTTATTCTAATGCCTAACCACTCTGTCTGTGAAAGAGGAATTTTCTAATACCTCATCTGAATCTCCTCTGGGGAAAAAAACTTCAGAAACTGTCAACTGAGTATCATAAAATTTAATCTAAACATAAAGGTTCAAAGTAACTTAGTTTCCTATTTGTAGGATGGGATAAGGTGAGAAGAAACCTCAACAAAGTCGAGGGAGGATCCAAGATGCCAGCCTGGTCCCAGGCTCCAAGGGAGGGCTGCCACCCCCTCTGCTCTGTGCACAGCCCTGAAATGGAGATTAGGACCCGCAAGTTCAGTGCTCATGTGGCCACACAGCAAGTGCTGATGCCCTTCACTTGAAATAAATAACTAAATAGAATAGGATAAAGTTTGCTGCTTTACCCATTTTCTTATATTTGGCTCTGGAGATTCTTACAAATTCAAAATGGATTCAGGGAATAATTATAAAAAATTTAAATGGCTGTCATTCATCAACACTGAAAACAGAATTCTCAAATCTAAACGCTGTTTTGCATAAATGTTTCTAATGGAGGAGCTCTTACAAATGCTATACTGGACATAATCAAATGTCTTAAGCAGGAATAAACAGACTAAGTTGCTGAACTGAGGTAAGAGCAAAATGGGAAAATGTCCAGTTTCAGAGCAGGCAATAAAAGAGCATATTTAATTTTTAATATTTTAATTTATAAAAGCAACAACCCTGAGTATTTTACCAACTTTCTATTTCTTTAAACTTTCCTTTATAAATATTTCTTTTCAATTGCATACAAAATTTCATTTGTTTCAGTAATTTTTATTTCTTTTTTTAGAGTTTTCAGTCATTTTTTTTTAGTTTCTTTTTTGTTTTCATACATTTAACCACATTTCTCAATGTTTGGGAAAGAACACCCCAAACAATAACCTCCAAAGAAACACACAGTTCATTGACTGGGAATCCAAATAAATTTGAACAGCTCAAAGAGAACAGAGCTTTTCAATAGTTAATATTCTATCCATTTAATATCTCTAATTATTTTCCCTCTGCAGCTTTGATGGGTAGTTATAGCCTGGAATAAAAACACTGTGGTAAGGACGACTGCACAGCAAGGTTAAGTGCCTTCTTGTCTTCAGTACCAATAATTACCTTTAAAAAAAAAAACCTGTTTTCAGATTTGACAGTTAATTTACTAATGAGTACGTGGACCCAATTTATAATAAAGCAATATTGACCAGAAATAATCCCGCATTGGTACTCATTCGAATTATTTTATTGTTCAAGTCTCCTATTAAATAAATTGGAAAAGATTAATTTTGCAAGATGGATTGTCAGAGGCTGCTGCATAAACTAGATACATGTCAGCACTAAGTTTAATTATTGATCACAATACAATAGTGCTGAGTATTCCAATCCCTAAACAGCTTCCAGTAACTATAAGCAGATTCCAAATATAGAAACTGAAGGGAAAAAATTTGATTGCAGATGACTACATTTTAAAATAAATAAATAATTCATTAGCACCCAATAAAAAATTAATTTTAAAGTACAATTCTGATCACTCACTAGAACATATAACAAGTAATCAGAAAATGAAAGTGCCTCCTTTCATGTGACAAACTCTAACCAAGTAGCATAATGTGCTTTTGATCAGAGAATTCCTATGATTTGCCAGATCTGGAAGAGAAATTAGATTTGGAAATGGAGGTTGGTTGGAGCAAAGTCGCTCATTACAACCTGTCTTGTTGCAAAACAAATGTAAATATTGCAGGAACTACAGTAGAACACTCTACTTACAGAAACATGTAACAGGAAAGATGTGAGGATGCATCTTTGAAAAGAAACCCATTTTCCAGCTCTAATTAAGTTCTCTAACTGTAGAAAGCAGTCTAACAGGACAATCCCAATGCTTTCTAGAAGCAGTCAGTAGTGGAAAGTTTTCCTTTTAATTTTACAAAGTTCAGCAAATGGACATGATAAATGCGTATCTGAGACTTTGCACCTAGTCCTTAAAAATCTCTCAGAAAAAAAGATGAAGGTGGGTGAAGTTACAGCCTGATGAAATTCAGTCGAGTTACTTTGTGCAGACTTCTAATTCTAGAGTAGCAAGTCATTATAAGAGCACTCTTAGGTACAGGAAACAGCAGGTAAAGGTGTGTGTAAGTGTTCATTGAGATACATAGATATGTATGTATAGTAGCAGGAAAGATGGAAACAGCATACAATTTTTTTATTTTTAACACAATGACAGGTACTAATATAATATTAGTATGATCACTACAAAGCAATTTTCACAGTTTAATTCTGTACAGCAACTGTTTAAATGTATAGTTTTTATTAACTTTCATATAAATAATATTAATGAAAGCACTATTTTTCTAGTGAATCTTAGCATGCATCCTTTTAGTTTTAGCATGAAAACTTTTCAACTTCCTCTAACCTTTTAAACAATAATTTCAGAGTATAACTCTGCTTCATTTACAGCAAAAATAATTTTCCAAACCAGTATCCAATATCACAGAATCTAAGTCCGCTTTAACATTATCATAATAAACATAGCAGAAACAGCACCAAGGTAATTTGAAGATTATTCAAAAATAAACAAGACCTTCGAAGGCTTTTTTAAAAGCAGCTACAAAGTTCTAAATTTTACTCACTGTTACAAATATCAATGTTAACTCATAAATCTGGGCTTCATCCAACACCTGCTGTAGTCAATAAAATTGCCCCTTTGACTTAACCATGTGCTGGATCATGTCCTTTGTGACAACTATAACACACTTACCAAATGTTACATCCCCAGACCAGGAGAGTTTTTAATTGAGCTTTAAAAGCTTTTATTAAACTCTTGCTATATTCCGAAAGACCAAACACAGCTTGCCACTGAGAGTCCTGGAAAGTCTCCCAGGAGCACTAAACTCTTCTGATGAGTCTAAAGGAATGCTTGGCACACTCACTGATTTTCACAAGGTCTGTGACTGCCTTTGGCAGCCACTGAGCTCCTTTCAGCATAACCTGCTCTAACATTTCTATGCCAGTTTAGCAGTAGCTTCCACTAGCTTCAAGAAATTAATTAGTTAAAAAAAAAAAAAAATTAGGCTATTGCAAACTTCCCTAATATATGCCCTAAAGTCATTTGAGGTGTAGAAGCAACATTGTACTGGCCCTTATGCCCACAGTCACTTTTATCTGGGGAAAGACATGGGTTCTAAGCTGTTCCTTATGCTACTGAAGCCTGGATACAAGGTAGACAAAATTTTCTTTGAATTGTGGGTTACTCATAGCAGAAGATATTCCAGTCCATTTAATTCCCTTTTCCAGTTACAGCTGGTTGTAGGTACACTGGCAAATGTCAGCATTTTAAAAAATAAATTAAAAAAAACCCAAACCAAACTAAAAAAACACACAAGAAAACAACCCAGCCACTTCAAAATAAGGTTACAGAAGATGAAGGCTGCAGAGTTAAGAGAATCTTTTGCATATGTTTAGGCATTCAGGAAAATTATTTCCAATTATAAATTATGTTAAATACAAAAGTACCTCTTAAGAAGACTTCTTTAAAAACATGACTTCTCAGACTAGGAAGTCAGTTGAAATAGATTAACACATACCTTCTGTCATCTCACCCCCAACACTTATATGAAGACCTAAGCACTTAATTTTAAGCATATATGAAATCCAGTGGGGCAGGAGGGGAAAAGGGCCCTCAGTTGCTTAAAGGTAGCGTATGAATCTTTGCTATATTAAAAATAAAGTCTTTTAAAGTCCCAGTAGCATTTTTCAAACACCACAAAACAACTTTTAGAGAAACAGTTTTCATCTTAACTCAGTTCACTTAGTGCACACACAAAGGAAATCTGTTTATATGCCAAAAGATTCACAACACACAAAAGAATTATTCACTGACAAGATTGTCTGTGAATCTAAACCTCACAGATGAAGGCAGACGTTTTCAGTAGAAACTACGTGGAAAAAAACAAAACAGTCCATAATAAATTCTATTCTTTCATATTATTATTATTATTTCAATAATGCCTAGAGGCTGACAAATGTATGGGAATTGCCATGACTAGTGTGTGTTTACAAACCTCACTATGATACTCTGGCTTGGAAAATCTCCATAGCAGTTGTGCCACCCAGCTTCTTATTCAGCTTCTTGCCTCCCTCTGACTTAGTGGATGCCTCTAACACAGTAAAACCCCCAGCTCTCTTCTGCACTAGCCCCTTTGCAGGATCTGTACTTTTAGTTTTCGTCATCCCAGTAGGTCCTGTGAGATTTGATCCTGCTAATGAAGAAGCTTTGCTTCCTGACACTGCCTGCTCATTGGGCTACAACACCAGGAGGGCTGTGAAACTGCTGACAGTCAGATAAATATTTTTGTTGTTGCGGATAAAAAAATGGACTGGTACTGCCCTCCAGCACCCTGGCTGCCAAGTTTGAGAAGCAATGGTGCCATGGGCTGGAAAGTTGCTTTTAACCTCCTTCATTAGTTTTAGAGGGGGAAAAAAACCAAACTACAAATCAAGTAATGAGTGTTTAGCAACTACTGGACAACAACCTACTAGTGAAGATTTGCCATCTCCCCAGAAAGGAATTTTGCCATTTGTTGAGGTTCTGAGCCTCATCACTGCCTTAGAGGCACATGCAAAGGACTGCACCACTGAACATAGCAGCAATCCCAGGGTAAACTGGAAAAGGGGGAGACCTGCAGCCAATATTGCAGCATGTGGGGAGCCCCCAGCTTGCCTTGGACAGTGCTGATGAGATATCTTTGCTGATCATGATTTGTTAGTATGGAACATCAACCCTTTACTCAACCTTTTACTCCTGCAATAAATACAGGAATCCAGATTGAGTGGAGACATATATAATATTTATCAGAAATCAGATTCCAAAAGCGACTGCATGAATTTCATGCTTTAATCTGTAAATGTCAATTCTAAATTTGAAAATTTGCTCATTTGTAAAGGATGTAAAAATCAGCAGTTGTACAGAACAGATAAAAACAAGTCAAAAGAAGATAAATCTGTTCAAAATCAATTTAACATTATGAGAATTTACTTTTACATTACGTTCTAGTCTTATTTTAAACTCAGAAAGCAATAGCCAGATTTAAACTGCCTTTTCCCTACAAGCCACACAGAAATGCATACTATTAATGTGTGAAAAATAGTAGCAATTACTTGTAAATATTCCATAAACATTTTATTCTCCTCAACAATGAAAAGCAAGAATTTCATATACTTTCACATAAAATTAAATGTTCAAAATTTCAGCCTATGCAGCTCAAACCTGAAAGCCAGTGTTGACTTTTATCATTGCTCTTACTCAAAACAAAGCACCTTTAAGGAAAAAAAAATGAAAGTAGTCACTTTCACCTTTATCATAATCAAGGGCACCAAATGAATGGCTTTGCAGGGGCTCCAAGACTGGTAAAATTTGCTTAAGTTTTTTTTATTCTCTATAGTTTTTTATTTTTTCCCTTAAATATGAACAAACTAAAAACTCCTACATGGAGGAAAATGATGAAATCAACCCAGAGAGAGTCATGGAGTGCAGCTTAGAGTTAAATAATGGAACAGCTTTGTGGTTACCATTCACACAGCTCTCCGAGTCGGGACTATCAGGCAATGAAGTAGAATAATGAAGCTACTCCTTCAGATAAGAGATTGGCTTTATAAATATGATCTTTTGTACAGCAGCTGTAGAACTGTACACTTGAAAATAAGCTTGTCATATCTCTGACAGCAGGTGAAGTGGCTCAGGTTTGTGTATACTTATGAGTTTCTGGGAATATTAGTAAGTTTACAGAAATAAAAACAGAACAAAGAAATTCTTCAGGAGAAAAAGCTTCGCGGTGCATACGAGCTGGTGGCTGAATGCATACACACATGGTCAGCAGCCAGTTACATGCATGTGGCTTGGAGAACAGAGTTCACAACCATCATTTCTAAAAGTGCAGGGCATCATTTTCCTTGCATGGTGGAAACATCCCTTCTATAACAGCAGCATAGGAGTATATCCTCTTTCCAAGCTAGCACTAGGCTAACAGGGCAGTACCTAATGAAATACATAAATAGATCTGACATGCTGTCCGTGGGGGACAACTGGACAGTACCAAAGCCATAAAATAGCACATTATGTGCTCAAACACTAGGTGTATATGCAGCACTGAAACATTTGCCATGCAGTAATACCAGAACAATATTTGCAGGCATACTGAGCAGAGTGTTTCTATTTCCAGTTGTCTCATTAATAAATTCCTTAGAAACAGTAAGAAGAAGTTCTTGAAAATTTTGATGTGCACGAATTTGTATCTCTTTAAAATCTTATCACACAAAGTTAATTCAACAGTTGTTTATTTCTTTTTTCAGGGCAAGGGAATATATGTTTTCTGGTTTGGTGGGTTAATTTTTCTAGTTTAAAAAAATTACTGGATTCCCCAAATTACTGATATATGTGTTTTGCTTTTCTTAAAAGACTAGTTCAGTTCTTCTATTGTTAATAGCCACCAAAAAAATTTAAAACCCTTTTACATTATTGTGATAAAGAAAAAAATAATATTTTCTAGGTAATGCCAGTGAAGTAAGTTCATCACAGCGATTCTCAGTTCCTAGACTGAATATTCAGTTTTAGCATAAGAAGATTTTGCTGCTTCTGTCACTATAACTCTGAAATCAATGTTGTTGCTGAGGGTGGCAGAAGCAATGTGAACAGCAGTCACCAGCATTGTCTACATGTAAGGTGGGTGCTAGGGAGGCTTGAAGGAGCATGAACACAAGTGTGTGCTATGATTAGAGGGCTCTAAAAAGGCTTTAAGAAACTAGGAATACAATAACCAACTTTACAGACAGAAAGAGTAGAGTGTTGTGGATCGATTTAAAAAATTTGAGGTTTCAGAGATGGGAAAACAACAGACAGTTGGAAAAATACACTAAATGACTGCATGGGATGAATAGATGTGATCCAAGGGCTGGATATTAGATCAAAGGAGGCACGGATCATGTGTTTTGTTCCTCTACCATTCATTTCCTGACTGATTTTTAGAAAAGAAACAGTCTATTCCTATGTACACTCATTACTTCTGTCTACCTCACCTATCTGGATAAGAAATTCTCTGGGTCAAGCAGTGCTCTTTCTCGAGTATTTGTGCAAAACACAGCATAGTGAAATTTCAGTGTCTTCACAGAGTCTCTGAAGTACAACTACAATATAAATGATACAAAACGTGAATTATGGAGTGTTATATTTCTTACTATCTTTTTATTTTTATCTAAGAGCGCCAAAATATTTTCTGACCAAGTAAATTTTAGATCTTAAAGCAATAAATAAGATCTACTGCACCGAATAAATAAATCAATTTTAATTTCTATAAAAATACAAAACACAGAGTGTATTTTATACATATAAGGAGCAATTTCAAAGGCTCCCTTGACTTTCAATGGAAGACTCTTGTGCATCCCTTGAGTCTCTAAAAGTGTTATCTGTCTAGTTTTGAAGAAGGAGAGAGAGAAATCATGGCTGAAGAAAACAACTGTAAAAACACCTCTACAATATTGCTGCATTTTCTGTTCTTTTAGTGCTTCACCACACTCTCCAATATTTTGATCATTTACTTCATAACATTTTAAATTAATTGATACAAAGCAACAAAACCTCAGAAGTAACTACAGTCACTGAATAATTATGAGATCATTGCAGCATTCAGCAATTCTGAGAACAGTCAAATGACCTTGCAGAACAGATCACCTCTAGCAGAGAGCAAGTGCAGGAAAAAAAATAAAGAGGAAAAATAGCCAGGCAAAAAAAAGGCATCCCAAATTTGAGTGAATCGCCTGCATGTACTTCCTCCCCCTGCCTCAGGGTTAATGTTAACCAGTAGAATCATGGAATGGCTTGGGTTGGGGGGAACCTTAAAGATCATCTAGTCCAAACCTCCATGCCATGGCTGGGAACACCTTCCACTGGACCAGGTTGTTCAGAGCCCCATTGAGCCTGGTCCTTAAAGCTTTTAGTTATGGGCATCCACAACTCCTCTGGGCAGTGCCTCACACCCTCACAGTAAAGAATTTCTTCCTAATATCTCACCTAAACTACTTTCTTTGAGTTTAAAGCCATTCACCTATGTTCTATCACTAGGTGTCCCTCCAAAAACTTTTCCCCATCTTTCTTGTAGGCTCCTTTCAGGTATTGGAAGGCTGAAATTAGGACAGAAAAAGAGAGGAACAAAATTATGTTGTGGAATCTACAGCCCCTATCTTTTCTACCTTACTTTCTACTGTAAGGTTTTGTCTAACTGGATTCATCCAAACTCTCACCATTTTCCTCATCCCCATCACCACTTCTTTTCTCTTTCCCTATAGTCACTCTAGATTTCCTCACTTCTCCTCCCAAATATTCTTGTTGTCTTCATTCTTCTCTTTTTCCCCACTCCCAGTCCTAAAAGGACATCTGAGACACAATCTTTTTCCTTACCCTTCTCTGCTCTTTCACAGTCCCTTTCAAAACGAGCTGAAGCTACTGCATGGATGCTGAACGGTTGTTTGGTGAGGCTGCCTTTCTCTCACGTATGCAAAAAGGCACTCACAGCAATGAGAGGAAAGGAGACAAGAAAATAAACAAAACAAAAAATGAAACCCCACCAATCAAAAAAAAATTTATAAAAGTGCAGATAAAAGAGAAACAGGTATGTGCAGGCCAGAGGGGAAAAAAGAGGAAGTAGAGCTGGAAAGAGAAGGTATTTAGAAAGCCAAGGGCATTTAGAAAATGAAATCAAGAAAAGAAAGTCAAAAGTCCTTGCACACAACCATGTCAGATGAAAACAGAATTTGAAACAAAAGGAGACCAAACCAGAAAAATTACTTATTCTAGGCAAAAAATAAATAAATAAGTTAATTAAATAAAAACTAGCCCAATGACCAGAAAAAAAAAAGAACAGTGAGGAGAAAAAGAAGAGATGACAGAAAATACTGGAGTAAAAAGAGATATTGTTAAACAACTGAGTAGGAGTTTAAAAAAAAAAAATTAACTGCATTAAGTGCAAATACTTTTTTGTCACATTTATCTTCCTATTACTTTTCCTATCTTGAAAGCCAAAGGAGGAGAGAGGGAGTACACCAAGGACCCTGGAAAGAGATGTGGGAGCAGTCTTTTCTCACATCTCTGATCACCACCCTGGCTATGTATTGACCCATATGGTCACTGCAAGGGCAAGGGTTGAAGGAGACAGATTGGAAAGACAAGATTCCTAATGTGATGATAAAGTTTTTTTTTCTTCTAAATTTTGAAAAAGAGTTGCCATTCTGAAAATTTGTGGTTTAGCATGAATCCCTCATGCATCAAATTTTCACATCTTTTGTTGACAAAATTGCTTTTCAGAAACAACTGGAGAACAAAATTTATTTTCTTCAATAAGTAGCTTTTTCTAGCTCTGAAATTTGCCACAAGTTTGTTTTAAAGGTTAACCATATTTTAATTAATACTTGGGATTAATTCTGAAAGGAGAGGGGAAGCAAAAATCTGTCTTTCTTTCACCAGTGGAAATGGTGACATAATACCAGAAAGAAATTCATCCCCGAAATAGAATATGTTATAGCAGGAAGAAGTTGAAAGAAAGCTGTTTTCTTTTCTTGAAAGAAATTTCAAGACATTTTTCCCCCTATATCAGACTGTTTCTGATGCAATAATTAGAAATAAAAAATAGTTCTTTTTATAAAATACAACAAAATGAATAATTTTCCTACTTGAAACATTCCTTGTTTTAACAATCTGAAATTACAGCTTGTTTCTGCTTTTTTTATGGTATAATTGCCTTGTCTTTTAAATGGTATAAGTTTTAACCCAAACCGAAATCACTTTTGACCAAAAAAAAAAGACATTTTCTCACACCAAAGCAAGACCAAGACATTTCACTTGATCCTCTGTCAAAAATCGGTCTGAATTCAATAAAATGCAATGTCCCAACAAATTTTAAATCCAATTTTTGGCCAAGAAATCACTATTTTTAAAATTACTACTTCACCTCATGTGAAAACTTCCAACAGTTGCTTACTAGAGTAGATGAAGGTGCTGTGAGGAATGCTACACACTTCAGCACACAAGAGTTCATCCTGCAGCAGGTCAGTTTACCTATCTGCAAAGACAGAGTGTGTTTGCAGATTATTCACAGGCACCGAAGTGCAGAACACCCATCTTCCTTACAGACCACAAGAATATGCTTTGCTCCTGGAGGCTGCAGTGATGCAATCTGACATTAATATAAACCATCTACCTTGGATCCTGAAGCAGTTCAATATATTTCAACTCTAAGTAACATAGTTTTAACAAATTCATAATCCATCATTCATTTTCTACTGTAGAGGTGCTGTATTCTCGAGCCTTTCTTTTATATTCTATCCCTCATCCTTACTGCACTCAGTTTATCTTTTTATATTTGCTATATGTGAGAAATATTCAAACAAGGAAAAAATAAAGACACTTCTAGCGATGATCTCTATTCTTTACATAATTTTCTGAAAGGTTCCACATGACAATGCTAGCAGATGTTGATGCAGGCAACGTTTTAGCTAAGCCAATGATTGACAGGTACACCATTATTTCTGCAATCTGGACTGACTGCTTCACAGAGTAAATGCTAATCCTTCTCCATTCAGTTGTTTCTTCACATTATTCATCTTTTCCCTCCAGTGTAGAAATGACTTGTTTGTTGCACTCCTAATCCTGTGCATTTGTGCCAATGGACACCAGACTGCAATGAACACACCTGGACAACCATTCTCTGATGAGGCTACAGAAATGGTAACCACTATAGCAAATGCCTGCTAGTAAAAGTCACGATTTGTGACTCCTGGGAAGCCAAAGAACAATTCTCCTAGCTTCAATTAATTGATATATACCTAGAGATTTTGTGTGCTCATGTAGGTTTCTCTTTTTATGAGGACTGCTTTACATGTAGAAAAGATGCCTGACAATATAAACCTATACCACAGCCTGTTTTAAATTAGGTCCTCCACAAAATACACACTCAGGAGATGGAAGACTTTTACTGGATTTAATTGGATGTTAGCTTCTGAGTATTCCAATTGAATACTCAGTGAATTGTGGGAGATTTTGATGCCATGGTACATCAGGTTGGATTAGCAATAAAAGGAGAGCACATTCTGAGCAAGCTATCCAAAAAAATGCAATTGCAACAGGAAAATACCTTGGGACAATCAAAAGCAAGTCTAAAGTAATTTTGATTTGAGAATATTTTTCATCTTAAGTTTTGCCCTGGGCAGACCAGTTTTGTGTAGCACAACAGGGAAAAAGCTAGGCTTAACAAGTTGTATAAGACTAACGAAATTACAGAAAGCAAAAATTGTGGCAGGAAATTTTCACTCTAGGTGTTGGCAGGATCTTTATGCAGAAATCAGAAACATGCATTGTAACCACTTCCAAACAGACAAAAAAAAAAGCAGCGAGTAGATTATTGCAGTGCATTCCTCATTTCTAAATTTTGGCATCTGAAAATGGTAAACTGGACTGACACAGGTCATCGATCTGGGTAGTTTGCACCTCCCACTGTTACTCTTTGGAATTTCACTTTGTTGTGTTTTATTTTACAGGTAAAGAAGAATGCAACAAATTCAACAGACTGGGAACAAATCTATGAAGACAACATTTCTTGTGGTATTTTGGTCCAATCATTGTAACTAGCTCTAAGAAAAGTCTGTCCTTGTTACCTACTATGTGGAGAGCCCAATTTTCAATTATTTTAATGAATCCAGTACTTTATGCTTTCATCATATGACAATTATCATGGAAATAGAGGCTATTCCAACTTCTGTCAGACTTGATTTAACCATAGAATGCCTATGAGATTAAGAGATATTGCAAAAGGAAGTCAATGGCAAATGGCCAAAAAGTATTTGCAATATTTGGAGATACATCCATGTACTGGCCATCTGAACATTACAAACTTATAAAGTTCATTTGCATACTAAACCATAGGAAAAATATCAGTGCATACTCCTGAATGAAAATATTTCCAGTAGAAACGTTGGTGAGTTATTCTGTGACACTCCTTTACAGATTCTGATTCTGTTCCTCAATCCAAGAACATGCTACTTGTATACCAGTAAAGTGTGGGTTGGTGTTTAGGGTATTATACCAGCTAACAGGTTACAAAATCAGATAAACTGTATTGCCACTTTAGATATGTTTTGAAATATCTCTTAAAAATATTTGTCTGTGACCAGAAATAATTGATAAAGCAAGCTGAAAAACTTTGCATGGGGTATATTTAGCATGTGAATATATTTGTTCCCAGAGCATGGATCCAGCAAACTGTACACTTAACAAGTGGATGAAATTTTGGACTAAGTAATTAATCAAAATAGTTCCCAGCATCATGTGTACAAAAATCACATAAACCTCAGATAAATAGACTTCAAAATGAGACGGTCTAGACAACATTACAGAGCATAATTGTAGTGCCATGAACCTGAAGTGGCCCTGAAGACATTATTTGACCAGCAGTTAAACCTGTGACAATCCTTTGAGAAACTTTGATTTGGTGGAGTATGGAAAGAACAACCTGACAGATAGTAAGCTGATCTGACTGCAAAGCAAATTTCTGCATATGCTGAAGGACAACAAAATGTACAGATTTAAAAGGGAAAGAACATTTATTAGTGGAACTTGAATTTTGAATATCTGCCAGGTGTGAGGGGATTTGATAGCTGATGTTATTAGAGTAGGCATCATGAACCCAACAACTTCTTTAGAAGCTGAGATCAAGAATTGCAGTAACACAAGCTATAACAAAATTGGCCCTGAAACACATGCAGTTGTTACAGTTCTTGTTTCTCCCATCTTTAAAAGTAATACTGGCAGAAAGAAAAAAACAATGGCCAATAAAAGAAAATTCCTCACCAAAATAAGCCTTGAAGAGCTTGCCTAAAGATGGGAGTATTTCAATAGATATGTCTTCTAGAACAATTTTTCCAGCAAAGTTCTCTGAAATAAAAATAAAAGCAACTCTGCATGTTGAGTGCCCATGTAAAGTTGCCAAGGAACAAACCAATACATGACTGCTACAAAAAGCCATCACAGCTGTGCTCATCTTGGTGGCACCATGCCCCAAACAAAGGGATGCCTCTGTATTTATGGAATCCACAACTGAGACCCAAACCATCAATAATTCTATAGCTTTGAAATAAATGAAAGTTAGTTTGAAAGCCTTCAGACAATCTCTTAATAGGGAGCTGACTCTGCTCTGAAATGATGTCTCCTGGGCTTTTAATGGAGCCAATTCCTGCTAAATATTTCATAGTCCAGACCTCTTTTAAGGGAGGAAAAGAGCCAGGTACCTCTTTACCTTTTTTTCTGAATTTCTCAGGTGTTGTTTCAAGGTGGTGAAATGAACTTCCCTAGAAGGGAAATCCCCCTTCTTCACCTTTATATTTTTTTATATAAAAGCATTGCAGTATATACAGCGGGTGACAAACTGTGTTTAATACTACTGCTCTTAGCATTTTCTTAATTTTTAGATATGATTTAGGCAACTAAAGCTGCAGGAGCGATGCATCTCAGTTCTGGCAATTATCCCTCATTTTGGAACAGAGATCTGGATTTGAATTTTTGTACAAGAACCACAGGTAACATATTTAAACTTTTCCATCCACATTAGATACACTGTCCAATTGTCAAGCAAGTGAGACAAAGTAGCCGAGGCCTGCCATAGTCCTTCCACCATAAGTAAGGGATATTTGACAGGTATTTTGCAGAATGTGCAAAGCTTGAGAGCTCCCCTTCTGTAGGGAACCGTATGGTAATGTCCAGAGCACCTGCAGACAGAGAAAGAGGACATTTCCTGATGAAGATGGTGATTCAGTCACTTCATGTGATTCTAGTTAAACATTCCTTATTCCCAGTGCTTCCAGCATGACTGTCAACCAATCACTAATATAACCCACACATTCTGCGTTACTAGTCCCTGGATTTTCAGTCCAGGAAAGGAAATCAGATTTCAAATGAAGTTTAAAGTATGATGTGGAAAAAATAGAGTCCCCAGCATGAGCCTTATGGTGCATAACAACAGACCCCTTAATTCCTCACAGCTCTTAACCTTTTGATACCCTACTTTGAACTTCTGTAAAACTAGGATGCTGACCTGCTTCGTGGGTGGGTGATTATAACACTGAATTAATATTTGTAAACTACTGTGATACATTTGAATGAAAAATTTAGAACTGTAAAGAATTATGATTATGATGAACCTCCAATTCTTTTTTAAGTTGTCCATCTGTCATTATAAACCAACTCGAAGTAGGCTATTATTCAAAAAGCTTAAATATAGTTGCATAATACTAGTTATCAAGACATACCACTGCTTTAACTTAGCAAGTAGTGAAAGGAAAAAAAAAAGCTTCACTTGTATTTTAGAGTCCTTTTCTATTTATACAGCTTTTATACCATGATAAATGGTACAGCTGTTCTGTAAGATACCCCGTATTGTTATAGAGAAGAACTTCAGATTTAACCTGACCTACTCAGAATGGATATCTACACTACAGTATGTCATGAGACCTTTGTGATACTTCTTTGATAATTTTTCGCACACCTCCATTAGAAACATGGAAAAGCTACTTCAAGAGTGCACACTTACAGCTTACTGTTTACCTATACACTCATAAGATCAAAACCCCTGGTCTTACTGTTTTTGTTAACAAGGAGCACTAAAAGTCTTCCCACATACTGAGTTTTGGTTTCCATTTTACAATCTGAGATGACAGACAGCACAAAAATGATGAGAAAACTGTGGGGAGGCTTCCAGAAGATTGATTCTCTCATCAGCTGATTCTTTTCTAGTTAGTCTTTTATTGACTACAAAGGTATAGCCAATGCAGAAAAGGAAAACCAGACTGCCCTGTTTAATCCTGAGGGCATTGGCAAAAGGTGATCACTTTTTGAGAAAACAGAGGCCTACAAGGAAATCAGCACACTGTATGAGCCGTTAAGCTGATTTAAACACACAGGGGATGCCTGGGGTTGAGCTCAAGATCTCTGAGGTGTGAGATGAGTGAAGCCATTGCACAGACTAATATTACTGAGCTTTAGTAGCAGGTGGCATAGTTGATCAGTCAGGAACCTGTCATTTGGAGAATAGACCAATAGATCTGAGAGGTATGAAAAATCCTCCCTTTCTCCCCCCTCTTCCTTACCAAGAATAAAAATATCGTGATTACAAAGTTTAGCAATTACCATCTAAAGCTTATCACAATTTGTGACGTTATAAGGAATAAGGGAAAAAAACAAAATATAGTTGCAGAGCATACACCAGCAGAACACAGAAAAAAATTAAAAGAAATTGTAGCCATGATTGCAATAACAGTCTCTGCAATTCTGACACACAGAATTCCATTCCATGATCAGATGACAAAAAAGAAATATACAATGCCCCAGCATAGCAATATTTACTTTGCATTAAAATCTATACTTTATCATGAGAAACATATTCTGCAGCTCATACACTGTGTGCATGCTTCTAGCAAATATAGGGAACTAGCAATGGTTTCTGGTAGGTGCTTCTCCAGCAAACGAGCCACCATTGAATGGATAAAATTAAAAGCAAAATTTTCACTATGTTTTCTTCCTATATCCCATAATTCAAAACTCATTTTTCCTGCCCTTTTTCCCATTTTATCTTAACTCTTCCCCAAATTTTCAGATAAAAACCTATTACTGCTATTTGCCAATCAAAAGATACCTAGGCAACGTAGGCAAAAAAATAAATCTTTCCCACATTTCTGGTGGTTTTTGCACAAACAAATCTGTACACTTACTTATGATACACAAACTACTTGTTCATGGATTAGTTTGTTTTAAAATTCCAGCATAAAAGCCTATATAATGGTGTATCTTAACAAGTGGCTAATGTTAATAATCAAAATAATTGCAAATACTTTGTAGCTCGTATTTCAAAGACCAGCATCTATATACACTGGGAGAACTTGTATAATTTCTGACTATATTCACATTAAAAAGCACAACATCACAAATAAAACAAGCAATAAAATAAAATAAAATTCAAGGTTAAATATTTTGAATGCATTTTTATTTTTCTGGGGACACATAATTTAAAGTCTCTCAAATAGAACAAATATGGACACTATGCATGTATCTGGTACATCAGGTACAAATACACAATAATTGCAGACTCATTTTTAGCTTAGTAAATTAGTGTGAAATAAAATTGCATGCAATACAGATTATCCCACGAAAGAAAGTTGCACTCTAGATAGGATTTAATAGCGTACACAAAGGACTATCTTCTAAAACTGTCAAAGTTAAAAAAAAAAAAATTAAAAGTGCCATAACTTTCCTAGACAATGCTGTGGAATATTGCAATTCTACATGATAGAGGTGCCCATAGAGCAGCTACAACTAACCAACTGCTGACATGGCATGGCTGCAGGATCATAAAAATTTTGTAAATGGTGAGATTTCTGTCACTACTCTTGAATGCCAAGTTACCCAATTCTACAATCAAACATGAAAGCAAAGTCATTTACTGGATCTTTAGTTAGCTTAATAAACTAAGCACTGCTTTTACAATTAAAAATACACACATTTGAGTCTGAACTAAATTTTGATCATTTGAACAATGGCTATTATCTTAAAGTCTTCATACAGAAAGAAACAACCTTCAATCTTGTAAGTAAAGTGCCAAGTCCTCTTCCAGGCTGGGAGAATACACTTATTTCAAATCACTATAAGCACAAAAATAAATAGCATTAACCGTGAGTCTACAACACCTTTGTCTTGATAGGAAATAATTTTACTCTTATGAAACTAGAATAAAACTTAGAAAAGAATACCCATGGTTCTGAATCTCCAAAGCTGTTGCTTTTTTGGGTCTTGGATTCAACCATAAAGCATTTTTTAGAAGCTCTTATGGAATCACTGATTTCTGGAAGGATGTTAGTTTGGAGCCCTTACTAGATACAGTTTTGCACATATTGTACCAGTGCATCATACTACTAAATGCTTCAGATAAACCGAAAAACATAACACATGTCGCACAAGATGTCATTACCAACTTGCTAAAAGAAGGATTCATATGAAACTACATGCCATCAATATGTTGCTTCCCAAAAATAGTAATTTGTGGATACGTAGTTGAGACCATGACTGAAGATTTTTCTTTTTGTACATTTAAATCTGAATCAAGCAAACAGCAAAAATTTACATTGACAAAGGGATAGGAGTGGCTGACTTTTTTCATCTCACTTCAAAATTAGCTCAAATGACCATATGTTTGGACTCTATATTACACCATGACTAGCTTGGTGCCAATGTAGCTTTTTAGACACAGAGAAACATTTTCTGACAACATTAGAAACAGACTCTTCAAAAGATAGAGATAAAAAATTTAATTGCTTTCTAGCTACCTTCATTGCTATTCTCCTTAACTTGCCCCCAGCTGAAAGTTTTCTTCCAATTGATTTCTGTAGTTGGTACTAAGCTAGCATGTTTACAATGAGTATCATGTTGTGATCAACCACCTAAGTGAACTTTGCAAAGAAAAAGGTCACTATTATTCCTAAGGCTGTAGCATGTAAGTACCACTTTATGGAGGAACACGTTACTGATCCAGTCTGGTACACTGTGTGCTATGCACAGCTCTTCCTTTATGGTGCATGTAATTTGCATTTCTTACAGACAGTTACTGGAGAACTTGGGGGTTTGTCTCAGATTTTCACCACTAGATCCCCTTTTAGTCACTGACTTGCAGCTCAAGATAGCATTCCTCTTATTGACACTGTGGAATAAACAATACATAAAGCACATAGATGATTTCAACATTCACATTTCAAAAGTGGAACATAGTCCTTCAATATCAGACCAGGAGAAAACTATCCTTGTCCTTCGAGATTTTCCTTAGCCATCAATGATTTTCTTCTAATTCCTTCCATGCAACGAATATACAGAAATTCTGTGTTTGCAGATTCTGCCATTAGAGATCACAGATTACTTCAGCATATATATCTATATATATATAATGGCAAACCTCTTTCTGTACATACTCTGGTTATTGAAGTAAAGTTGGAGGGTTACTTCCATTTCCATTGCTGCATTTCGGGCTTCATACTCACCCATTCTCTGGCGCATAATGCCCTTTTTAGAAGATTAAGAAAAAACCTTTCCTGATCATTTCTCAGTCCTCAGAACAGAGGTGTTAGAACAAAATTCTCCACCCTCTAACCTTGATCTTAGTGTATGTTTTATCCTACCCCTTCATGGCAATGACACCAACATTAAAAGAGAACAAAAAAAGGAGCAGTAGCAGCAAGAATGTTGAAGAACTTAATGATAGAAAGATTGTTAAAAGTGACAAAACAGACCACTTTTTTCCCCCCAGGAAATATGACAATTATTTCAGCAGACTCAAGATGTTAACTTCATTTTATAACATTGAAGGTGATGACAAAATGCCCATCTTCAACAGTGATAACAATATCTACACACACACATACACATAAAATAGTTATATTTTTGTAAAGCAAGATTTACCCCTAGCTCAGTAAAATTCATGTTAACTTTGCTCCTCCTCCCAACACAAACGTATGGAAACAGGTGAATGCCACATCCTTCTCTTGCCTTTATAAAAGAAAAACACATCAAATTTGAGGCCTAAAACAACTTGTAATTTTTTTTAATGCTTTTTTAATTCCGTGTTTGACTGGTCACTGATGACCCCTCCTTGCCACAGCACAAGTTGCTGAGGCTGTGAAAGCGCGCGGGAGGAACCAGCCAATGACATTATGGAACAATGAGAAGGTCAAAGTTGCATTGCATATTGCTGTCCTCCTTCCAGCAATGCACACAGCAGCAGCCAAACGAGAAAAATTAACCCTTTACTCATATTCCTTATTACTCGAGTGAAACAGTGCAGGATGTCCTGCTAAGCCAGAGCAAGAAAAGTAGGGTAAAATTCTTGGGGAAAAGCAGTTATAATTAGAGTATTGCTTGCCCCCTCATTCTGCCTTTTGTGTCAAAAAAAAAAAAAAAAAAAAAAAAAAAAAAAAAAAAAAAAAGTTGCTAGTGAGGATGACATGGAAGTGTCTTTTGTTATCTAAAGAAACGAACTATAGTTTTCATCCCACTAGGGGTTTCCACAATAAATGGAGCTTTTCTTTCAGTCTTATTTTAACAGTTCTCAGACTGACAAGCTGTTATAAGCATCAAGTTATCTTCTATTGGAATTGCACTAAGGAAAAGGTCCTATCTTTATCCCTCAAGACAAAAATAATTAATTTTAACAAAAAGCAAAAAAATATGCCAGTATGGAAAAACATCAAATAGTGATTTTCAATATAGGCATAGCAAGAGCTTATAAAAATGCAATGCTTAAAATACTTTCATATTCACACATGAGAATACACATAGAGATATACATAAATTGTATATCATATATGCATATGTTTGTGTATATTTCGTAGGTTCAAATAAAGTGATTGCTGCGCTTTTATACTTAAATTCCAGGCATCTGATATTAGTTTCTTAAGTTAATGAGCCTTCACCTTATCTTGCTGCCCATATTGTATATGTTTTGCAAGCTGCCAGCTGCGCATCAGAACTGCCTCTAAAATTTCATGTTTGCTTATAAGCAAAAAAAATTGAACAAGAACTTCTTAAGAGCCCTGAAATTTACAAAGCAACAAAAGAAGAGCCCTCTATTTTTTCATACTTATTCTGGTGTCATTTTACAATTTATTTCTTTTTAATAAAAGAAAAACACACAGAATAATGCTTCCACTGGAAGAGGAAAAATAAATTTTAGTCTCACAGATTTACAGGTCTGATGGAGAGATTTCCTCCTCCATGATATAAGCAACAGTGATTCAAGCCATACGGGTGCTGGCTGGCTGGTAGGGCACTACAGCAGGAAGTAATTCCATCTGAGTGCTCCCCAGCTGAATGAAGAAACCAACCAAGGACAGTGGGAGCCAGAAAAAGATAAATGGAGAAACATAAAACACACATCAGAGAAATGTCTTTTGTCAATTCTCCTTAGTCTTAGGTTCTTTCATATTTTTCCTGACTCCTAAGATCAGCACTATATATATTTTTTTCCAGATACAACAGTATCGAGAAGAAAGAACAACACCTTGCATAGATTTAAAATGACGGCACTCTGCCTACTGCTAACAGGATATACAAATTCAGAGGGTTTCCTACAAAGCTAAATGGAAACTTTCAACTCAATTCATATTTGAGCCAACAGGAGCTATTAATTTCATCCAGATTTCTATTTGAGACAGAGAATTCAATAATCATTGCTACTTCTCAAAATTTGACTTGCCTGGTAATGTATTTCATTTTTGTTAGAAAGATAAAATATCACAAGTATTCCATCATTATAAATTCTTATGCCACAGAATGATAGAGTGGGTTTTATGTACAATCAATACTTTTTAGCAATACTTATGTGAATGGTTTATTCAAACATGGATAGCTAAAACAGAGAATTGAAAGAAATCAGCAAGCACTTATTAACAATATGGTAAAATGCTCTAAGAATGAACAACAGACATAGACTTGTGAGCCTTCTTTCCAAATGTAAAAAAAAAAAAAAAAAACAGAAAAAACCCACACAAACCACATATTGCAATCTCCTCCCCTCCCTGCCTCTCAAAAAAAAAAAAAAAACCCAAACTAAATCAAACAAAAAAATCCAAACACAGCAAAACAAACAAATATCTTAACAAAAACAGACCTTGTTTATTATTTATAACAAATAAAATTACTCCTATATGACACTTACCCATTGGGAAAAATGTTACCACTACTCCAGCTGCAGAAAAGGCCATATACAAGGTATTTTTCTTTAGTTGCATGGAGTGGGGGGAATAATCAGAAATAAAGGCAAAAGGATAATTAGGTAAAGAAAAAAAGCACTTGCTCTTTGTGCCCTCACTTTATTTCCTACTCGGATATCTGTCATTGATTTCCAGTACGAAGAAAACTGAGAACTCTGGTCCTTTGTTTTTATTGCTCTGGAGATACTAGGGATCAGAAAGACCCACCAGACTTCTGTCTAGATTAGGCCATAAGTGCAGAATTTAGTTTCTCATGGCTTTAGCTGTGATATGCAAAATGAGAAATAGATAATGGGATAAACTTTCTTTTGCATTAAGCTCTCCTTGGTGCCTGCAGTTTCACGAGTAAAGCTAACTGTCCTTTAGTATTACAATTCTTCAAGAAAAACAGAAAATATTTTAATTATGCTGGTGCCCACTGGATAAACTTCTCTGAATGAGGCTCTACACTGCCTGCTGAAGGATGAGACAGATGAGAAAGAGGCAGTAGCCTGTGTAGGTTGGTCCAGTGCCAGAGCTGGATGAGATGGCTAAAACATAATAAAACAAAACCAAGGTTAACCTCACAGTAATTTTAGCAATATTAAAGAACCTTCAAGCAGAGGTACAGTGATGCTAAGTGGAGGTGATCACATTTTAATTTCTTTCTTTAATCAAATGTATCTAAATTCATCATCCCTGAATAGCAAAACATATCAACAGCCAAATAGAAGATCATGCATAAAAGACAAAAGATCACATTCCTCAAAGTCTGAGAGGCTTTATGCATACTTGTGCCACATTCTTCAATCTTCAAAGGAGGTCATTCATATAAATTCAGTAAAGACAGTAATGTGTGAATCTGATGCTACCCTGACCCCTCTTCCACCTTCGAAAGCGACTCTAAAAGCTTAAACAGTAAAATTCAAGCAAAAAGGCACCTCCACTGCTGCCAAAGAGATAGATAGCCTATGCCTGAACTCAATTTACAAAACAGAGACATCACTGTATGTTAGCCACTTTAATAGATTCAAGTTTATTTTCAGAATATACATCTACTCCTTCAACAAACTGCAAAGCACAAACTGAATAAAAATGCTGACAGAGACAGCAATCTATAAGTAAAACAGGCAATGGAAAGAAAAAAATTAACAAATAATAATTATTTTCATAGAAAATGAGTTTTACCTTCAGAACTTGCCACAGCAGGAACAAAAATAGTGCTTGTAAATCTACTAATCCAGAAGGAAAAAAAAAATATATATTGGACCTATTCATGCTCAATATATTGCAGAAACCTGTCAGAAGCTCTGATATAGTCACCCTCAGGTCTAATTCCATTATATCAGATGGAACACTACAAGCATTCATACAAGAAAAGCCCTACCCAAGAAATATCAAGAAGAACCTATAGTAGCGTAGGTGTCTGGTCTTAAGTGTTGTGAGAACACTAACAAGCTGCAAGCAATCCATGAATCTAGAAATGGCACTAAATAGGATTGCTCTCTGTTTATGAGCCTTTTTCATCAAACAGTTCCCAGTGACTGAGAGTTAAGACATTGGCTCATCCAGTAGTGCTTGTGCTACATGGCAAGAGGCAGGGGGCCATGAAGGCTGAGGAAACTAAAACACCAAAAAAATAGTGACAAACATTCATCACATGTAGCCACCTTTCGAGCAGATGAAGAGAAGTTGGGAAATAGTTCTAAGCCATAGGCATTCCTAGAAGGGAACACAGAACAAATACAAAGAAAATATTTCTGGCTGGTTGCCAACGCTATGGAAAGAGTAGCAACAAATTGTTCTTGATATTAAATAATCCACTCCCCCTACAAAATATTTTAGAAGTCTTAGGCTGTTGGTTTTCTGCCTGGAATTGAGTTTTCTTCTTTTTCCTTGAAAAAGAATTGATTATAAGTTAAATTCAAGGTAGCGAATCTTTTTGATGCCTCTTTGTGCCATAAAAGAATCTGTTCAACATATTCTAATCTGTTTAATTTTGAAGGTAGATGCTTAATATTCTTAGAGATCATTTCACACATAGAAAAATAGAATAACGATTATAGAACTTAGAAAGATTATTTCTATTCTCCCTACTAACAGAAATATGCAAGGTGCAAAAGGATAGAATGGCGAGTCACATTTCCTTCCATTCACTCAATAAATCAAGCGCAGAGATGAAAACACACAAAAAAATATTAAGACTAAACTTGAAAGAGTATTGATAAAAATATCTCCACAAAACAGAGAGGAAGCAAGTCTTTGTATTATAATAAATGGATGCTACTACCAAATCTGGCTAGAAATATTTTATCAGTGTTGTATATAAATGGTAATGGAACAAGATAGAATAAAAATGTAATATTAAAAGAACAGAAAGATCTATATAAGACTTAATGATTTTAATTCCTGTTATATTCTGTTTGCTAAAGAAACTCAAGAAAGAATGAACTGAGTTTATATTTTCTTAAATTCAATTACCAGTTTGGTATTGCTACATCATCATTTTTAGTTGACTTCACGCACACAAAAGTACAATATCTCCAGGCAGCCTGCATATTCTTTGAGGATGATTTAACCCCTACACAGAAGTCTCATAAAAGCTTTCTCTCCAGTTTTGGACCACCAAGCCAGGCTTATATACAGAAGAAATTTCATGTAGACTTGCTGCACAAATATAAATTTCTCGTACAGAATTTATGTCTATCTAGCACTTAACAAAATATCATCTCTTTCAATTTTCTTACTTTCCCAAATTAAAAGAAATTGCTTTAGAAAAAACTAGGAAGAACCAAATCCTAGAAATCAAATTCAACTAAATTAGAATGAGCTCTAAGGTATAAGAGGTGAAGCAGTTTATTCCACTAAATTCAGGATATACAGGAAAAGAATCATGAGGACAGACAAGTTTAATAGAATAATTTTTCTGTTGGAATACAGCACAAATGAAAGCACTCTTCAAACAACTTTTTTTAACATCCTACGTTTCTCTTGAAATGACTGTTTTTGGTTGAAAATGTATCCTTTTTTCTAGATTAATAAAGCTTCTCTAAATTATGCCTTCAGTGTACTAATATACTGGGGGGAAGGGAGGGAGAAAAGGTTTTGATGTTTTCCATCAAACATCAAAGCAACAAAACAAGATAAGCTACTAGATCTCCTGTCTGTAGTGAGCCATTTCCTACTTCTTTCATTTGCCAAGCAGTTTTCCATACTTCTAAGATGAGCATCCAAATCCTTGAAACACAATACCTCAACTATGCAGGATATGTTTTATGTGGCTTCAATTGGGAATGTGCATTCAGAGAAAAAGAATAAAACTATCATTATGACACAAGGTTCCCTCATGTTCCTGCAGGCAGGACATTGTTTTTTTAGAACAAGTCCTTTGTTATACAGCATCATGGAAGTTTAAAAGGTGGAGAAAAGCAGCTCCTTTTGTTCTCAAACTCTACCTAAATGTAGAATTTTCAGGGAAAATTTAGGAATCTCCAAAATTAGATTTTTACTATTTCTTTAAGTCTGTACACTACACAATTTAACTGCCTCATGTAAAATATTGTTGGGGATATCTATTAGCTAAGTTACTGCAAATTATGTACATTTTAACCCCAATGTTGTGACATACGAAGGAAACAGCATCACACTGCATTCAAGACCCTATAGAGCCTGAGAAAAAAGTATGATGACTAATAGAATGCCTTCTTGCAATTTTAACTAACAGGAAAGCCAACTCCACCCAGCTCAGAAATGGTACTTGCAATGGAATTCTGTAAAAGTGAAAAAATTATGCATCCCTCAAAAAATGGAAAAGCTCATTTCCACCTCTATTACTCATTATACAATTAATATAGTACTTCATCAAGGATTAGAAACATCTATGGATACCAAAATCAGATATTTACAGAAATGCTAAATTTTTAAATAGAGACTTAGCAGACATAAACAAGAGCAATCATTTTCTGCAAGTCAACAGTGCAAAATTTTCATTTGATTTTACTGAATTGTATCCCAATATCTGCAAACAGGCTTATTTACACCCAGGTATTATATAAACAGGAATTACTAATACCTAGGATTGCATAATTCAAAATGTATTTCATATGTTATGTTACAAATATAATTGTTTTTTGTTGCATATTATTTAAAATAATTATCTTGGATTTCACTAACATTTCAATACTCTTTCACTGATTATTCAAAAGTGAAATTACTGCTTACAGGTGTTGCTCAATACTTCCTAAAAGGAAGGCAGGGAAAAAAAAGGTAGATTTTTATTTTCCATGAAAATTTCTCATTTTTCTCATATCCCAATATTTCTGGTAATGGATCATGACAGCAGTCCGGTATTCTGCAGTAGGAGAGAGAGCAAGCATCATTTTCTGCTCTTGACAAGCTCCCCCTTAAATGTGCCTCTTAGATGTAATGCCCTATGTCACTGCCTAGCTCTGTGCAGCTTCTGTTTCCATGGCTGCTTTTAAAGGTTTTAAAGCCTCCTTTTCACCTGGAAATGTAAATTTGGAAACTCTATCAGGAGGATTGCCTAGTAAGTATTTTTAATCAAAAACTAAATTTTAGGGGATACATTTAGAGCAAGCTTGCCTTAATACAGCCCACAAAATTGCAAACACATCAGTTTTGCACACATAAAAGCTATATTTGTGCAAATAAACAGGGCACTTTGCAAATGTTAACTTGACCAATCATCTGGTTTGTGTGTACTAATTCAGATTCACCATGTGTGTAATGCCTGAGGTGGCAAGTTTCCTGCCAGAAGTATAGAAACATCAGTAGTTCTGTAGTCAGACTGTTGAGTAAAAGCAAAAGTATTTCAACACCAGTCTAACATTGAAGAACAAAAAATATTCCACCAAAAAATGACATAAGGTTCAGTTGGACTTATCTGTTCACCAATACCCTATATTGTGAATCCATACCTTCCAGAACTTTCAGAAATTAGGATCTCAAGCAGGACTTGAAACAAACACATTCAAGAGCAAAAATAAATAATTCTGCACAAGACTGCCTATCATGTCGGCTGAAAAACACCGCTGAACTCTGCACTACAAACCAATTATCTATTAAATGTGTCAAAGCATAACAAAATTTTACAGACTATGGTATGCAACCAGCCCTGAAAACCTTATGCCTCTGGAATACCAAAGGTGGAGAAAGCCTGAATTGGTTTCTGGCTGAGCTGAAATAACGAGTACTTATGATCTAGAAGAGGCATTTTGTGAGTGGCTTTCTAGATAGCTTTTAGAGGGCTAGTACAGAACTGTAAGGCCCTGTATGGCTTATAACAAAATTACATCTTAAGAATACCAAGTTTAAGTAACCACAAGAATTATACCTGTGTAAAGAGTGTCCAGAGGCAGCTCCTCACATGCTGACTCCCACAGTGCCTTCAAACACCTGCTCTCCAGCCTGAGCTCGTTTTAACAACTAAATCAAACTGACAGGGCTAGATCACTACCATGGCACTTGTCTCTTAGTAGTCATGTGCATCACACACATATCTAGCACTCACAGGCTGATGCATGACCGGGCACACAAAAAAGAATATAAAAGGGAAAAAATAAAACCAAACCAAAATATGAAAATCAACAACATTGCACAATAGCAAGGTACAATCTTATGTAAGACTTCTTTAAGTCTTTAAAGAATCTCTGAACCCACACCAATCTCCTGGCCCTAACAGTCACAGTGATGCTGCTTGAGTAGCAGCAGCAGTTTGAGTTAGACATGAATGATGCATCTATGGGAGGAATGGGTTCCGGAGGAGAGCTGCAGCTTAGAAAGCTGATGGAACTTTTCACTCACTGAGTATCAACTGTTCAAATACCCTCAAAGGATGTGCTCCTAAGTCTCATGGCATTTGGCCAAAAGCAGCAGGGTTCTAAATCAGCAGCAATAAGAGAGAGTAAACTTTTCTCCAACATGGGCACTGATGTCAAAAAACAGCCAGTCCTCTAGGATAAGACAGATAATTTCAGTGGCATATGTCTCACCTAATTCTGATCTTTCAAGCACTGGCTAAAGTTATGGGGCAATATCTGTGGAAATCTAACCTTTCAAGGACACATGCATAGGGAAACAGATGGCTTGCAACAGACTGTTTAATCCCAAATCAAATAACAGAATCAGCATTTCAGAACGACTGCTTATACAGACACTTCTGTTAGAGAGTGTGGCCTACAGACAGGCAGCTTATGCAACAAGATGCCCAGAGAAGCTTATGTGATATATTAATAAAACATAGAAATTCAATATTTTAAAAAACTATTTTCCATAAATGTGCTATGGTTATGAAAAATCATCTGATCTTTTCTAGGACAAATACCTTCATTTTATACAAAAACTTCTGTTAACATAAATAATACTTAAAAATATGTAAGATATATCATTTTACTTATACATACCCCTTCCATAATAAAGCCATTAAGCCTCAAAATTAGTCTTTTTTATTATGTTCTGAAGGCAGTACAAAAAAATTCAGTTGATAGGAAGTGATCAAAGAACAAAGCAAAAAAAAAGGGTTTGCTGAACATTTTAAAAAATTTCATGTCACAACATGGCACACTAGAAAGTGTGAGCATAAGAATAGCCCAAGAAGCAAAACACTTGAGAAAAACAACAGCTTCATTATCACGTGAAACTCCATCTCATACATTACTAAGGAAAGAAATTCTTACTAGTGTAGAAACTCAGCAGAGAATTAGCTGCTTGCTCACATGACTATCAGGAAGAGAAAAGTGTTCTTTTAACATCCCAGTGCCTGACATTAAAATTGAAATGTTTGGAAATATTTCCTTTATTTGACTACTTAAGAAATGATGAAGTTGTCAAAGACCTCCAGGTCACCTGCTTGCTGTATAACTGCTCACCAGTGAAGCCAACTCACCCCGGGAGGTGTAAGCACCTCACCAGCTGCACACAACAGCACCAGGCTCTGTACCTGCCCTTGCTCAATACACCTTCAGCTCTAAATATTCACCGTTATGAGAAGCATCTCATGTGTTAAATATTAGCAGTATAACCACAACTCACATCTTCAGCATGATGTCAGCCTGTTGTGTAGTAGAAATTTTGAGAAGCTAAGAATCATTTTAACAGCTGGCAAACAGAACCTAGAATGTTATGCTGCTGTTGAATTTCAGCTTGTTTGCTGTTGAGCACAATAAAGGAATGGATCTTATCCCCAAAACCTATGCTTTCAATTTAAGGGGCAGGGAAGTGCTTTGTTTATCTCAAGATCAAATCCATAACTTAGTGTGTTAGAATTCAATGAAGGCACAAAGTAGAACTATGTGTGACACTTGCCTGGCATGACCTTTCTAGTCAGCTGGAAGACAAAACCTAAATATCTTTAAAACAGTTTAGTGCATGAAGAATCCACTGTCTGGCAGCCACCAAGCAACAGAATTCCCATTCTTTTAAATAAGCATTGAACCAATTTGTCCAGCTGCAGTGATTCCATAATGGCAACAAAATATTGTAGCATATCATGTATAAAACAGACATCCATTCTTAATTTTTGGAGATTGTATCATTACTAAGAAGCCATTAGACCTAAGAAGGTCTAATTCCTGAATTGTGGAAACATTTTATCGATCTAAACCTCCCCTTTTAAGGGTTACACTTTCTTCTCCCAGTTCCTTCCTGAAAACTATTGCATGGTCTTACTGAGTCATCTCAAAAGCAGGAACACATCAGCAGTGAACAAGTCATATATAAATAATGTAGATCAATAGTTTTCAACATGTGGTCTGCAGACTCTTTGGGTTCACATGACCCTGGTGCGAAACGGAAGCCTACTGCAGTAAGTTAACTTTTGCTGCACAGAGATACATTCCTCTGCTGAAAAGTACTTGGGGATCAACAAATCAAAAAGGTTATAAGCCAATGATGTAAGTAATCTGTTAGCAGTTTTAATGCTTTGTAGATTTTAAATGCCATTTCCGTTTACCGTTTAAACAAAATGTAGTGATTTAGGGCCTGGCTAATTTCTACAACAGAGATATTAAAAAATCAGAGTATGATTGTACCAAACTCCCAATGGAGGAAAGATCAAGTGATTTAGCTAAATAATGTTTTGATGAAGTAAAAACCTAAAATTTTGTACCTGTTCTAGTTTTGCACAGCCCTTCATAGCTTAGCGCCCTTGTATGTTAGTTTTTTATTCTTGTTTACTGACAAAAAAAAAAGCTGCAGAGTGAAAAAAAAAAATTTAGCACAGCTACAAATACTATATTATCTTTGAACAAATTAGTAGAATTAATCTCTAACAAAAAGCACACAGAATCAATGAGGCTGTTACATATAGACAACACCGACAAACAACCAGGCTATATTTGTTTGAAGAGCTTATGGGTTCCCCCCACATCCCTGCTCCTGCCTACAACGATTGAAAAGATGTCCTTATCTCAAGTACTTTTCACATATCAGAGAAGTGGTAAATTTCACAAAGCCTGCACTAATGTTTTGCATTTCCATTCCAAGTGAAATGCACTTCAGTAAGTAAACATGAGTATTCAAATAAAACTGTTGCTAGAGACAATGAAAAAAAACCCAACCAAAAAACAATGCCATTTCAAAATAGATTGATAAGTAAATAATTCTAAAAGCATTGGATAATGCTGCAGAACATTGAAGAGCCAAGGCATGCAATGCTGAGAATAGGGTTAGTTCCATTTTAGTGTTGATTCGGGTTTTGCTTTTGTGGGTTCCCTGCCCCGCCAAATCCTCACGGTGCTTGACAAGCATAAAACAAGACATTTGTATTCTAATATTTTGTAATTCTGTAGATAATTAAATTAATCAATGGAGAATAACCACATCCCTCTTACAGTCTGAGAGCACAGACTGTAAACAGCGTGCACATATTCCTTTTCAAATGTTTCACACAGCTGAGGGATGGGGGTGGTGAGGGGTGACTTGCTTAAGAAATGTTTTGCCTTATTTTGCAAGCCCTGAAATTCATAGTGTGTTGGATTTGAGCACCTCAGGATTTCTATTCTCAGAACTTATTAGAAATTCATAGACAAAGTAACTTCTTTTACTGGAGTACAGCACAGGGGGTCACCATCAAGAACCACAGCCTCTGTATTCTAGTTACTAATTTAAAAATATGTCTTGACTTCGCAAACGATGTATGCACATGCCTAACTTCACATGCTGCCAGATAGTCTCACTAGATTCAGCAGGGCCATCTACAGCAAGTTAAAAGCTAGTAAGCTTTTACAGCTTGGTGCTGTAAAAACCTACATATTCTCTAAGATGACGCAAATAAAAAAAAAAGAACCAAACAATGTGATTAGTGTTAATTAATTCATTAGACTATTAATTTGTCTCCTAACCTATATCTACCCTTTCTTCAGCAGGACTTATCTACTGCCAAAAAACTTAGACAATTAATATTTTTAAATTAAATTATTTTAAAATCTCTGCATAATCTTTTCATAGAGTGGGAGAAAAGCTTCTGATGGCAGTGTCTTACCAGAGAACAAGAACAGTCTGGGCTCATTCAGTGATTGCATGCTGTTTGCTGAAACAAGCACCTTAGATCCTGGGTTTCGCTTCTGATCCATTCCTCTGAATGGGAATCTTATTACTGACCTTTTCACTGTAAAGATCCTGATGAATTATATGTGATCAGTAGGCAGGAAAGAAGAGCCTTTAGAGTAAGATTAATTTTAAATATATTAAAAAAAAAAATCTACTAAAGGAGATGACAAATGCAGTTTTCTAAGCACCAGCCCGTGCTGTTCTCTCATGTAGTCATGTCCTGCATCACAGTCCTGCGAGCTGCCTCAGCTACTGTTTCTGAGACCCCACCATATTCAGCCCGTGGCAAAACAAGGCATTGCAGTTGTCTGTTTGTACCTCAGCAAGGTCCTCAACTGTGAAATCACTGGTTAATCAAAGATGATAAAAACAAGATGCAGTGCATGTCCTAAGGCAGAGCGAAGTCAGGCATAACACTGTCGTATCACACTATCTTAAAATCCAGTGGTCAGATGCCCTGAACCAAGGCAGAGGTCAGTCTTCCAGCAAGTTTGAATTTCTTAATCCTGTCTCTCAATTTTTTAAATTTCTTTTGTCTTCCTGATTCCAAGTTTGAACCTGTTCTTCACCCTTACACTTATTTCCAGACAATTTTATGAGACTATTTTAATTATAATCACATGTGTGTTTATCAACAAAACCTTCTAAATACACCAGCCAGCCATCTACACTATGGTCTGTCAGATTCAGATTCTCAAAAATCACTTAAATCAGATTTTTCCATTTCTTTTCAGTCTTTCATCAAATAATAATTCAATGGACTCTGCAGATCATATGGACTGAGTTGAGCTATATGTGAGAAGCTAGAAAAAGACAGGTAATTTGTCTAAGGCCACTCTTTCTGTTAAACTACGAGCACACTCAAGAAAAGTCCAACAATCTACAGCTGTTGAGTGTCCTCATTCTATAAAAAACTTGAAAAAATTTGTAAATAACAAAGTTTTAACAGCTACTCTTGTTTCACAAAATCAGTGACACTCTCAGCAACGTAGGTTGATTATAAATACTTCCAAATAACTTGTCCCCTGGTTTCCTAGGTCAGAAACCAGAGGAAATTACTCAAGCAACATGTAAAACAAAAAAACTATGGACTGAGATACTTGATCCTACAAATACTTGTAATAGCATAGTATTTCTTATCCTAAAAATACTGGTGTAATATTTAATTTTTTTTAAAAACACATTTTCCATAAAAGTTCTTTTCAAATCTTAACTTACATGTAACTGAGCTTCAGTTGTATGAAAAGTTGGTTGGCAAAATTCTCTATGGCCATACTTTGCCTGCCTGTAGAATAGTTTCTATAATTCAGCCTACCCCAGATTTTATTTACAATAAATTTACCTTCAGGATTGACAAATCCAGCTGCTGTGTACTATTCTCAGCTGCCTGGAATTATGAGTACCATTGACCTTCAGCTTCCTCAGAAAACGTGTTCTCCTTCTTCAGCCCCTAACATAGTAAAATTTTTCTGGTTACGGGTAGGTTTTAAAACTGTAATTAAAATTAAATGAAAGTCATTTTTTGGGTCTCCCTATCCTTTTAAATAGCAATGTATTTGGGGAGGGGGGGGGGAGAAATATAATAGGAATAACACAGGAATGCTTGGCATTCAGGTTGCTTATTTTTCTAAAATTGCCTATTTAATGCTTCATCCCCACCCCCTGGGTATTGTTCTTGCCAAGACATATACATTTCTATTCACTCTATTTTCCAGAGGAACTTTTACAAAGCTAACACATACAGTATGCATTAAGAGCCACTTCTAAGCTGCAGGCAGAATAAAACAAATCCAAAAAGTAAATGTACCTTTGCAGAAAATTGTTGAGTAGATTTAACTTGCAACAATAAACAATAAATAATAAAGTCTTTCTGAAAGCTAGAGAAGCACATGTGTCCTCTTCTTTGATTTTATCACTTCATCACACACAACGAATCTGTGTCAACATGAGTGGCAAGTCTCTGAGGTAAAAGATGTACAAGTCAAGGCCATAAAAGCAGACCACATGCTTAGGAATTTGTCTATTGTAACCATAATGAGGTGGCCTGCTGTCTCTAAGGAGACAATTCATGATACAGCATATACCCAGAGAGAAGTGAAAGACTATTTTGTGAATCCAATACAGTCAGCTGTAAGTCAATGAAGATACAATTTCTTAAAGAGACAGAGGAAGAAAGAATTCATGCAAAAAGTGGTGTCTCAAAAAGCTTGATCATATGCAGCTGGATATTTCCATGCACCAATACTATAATTTACTGGAACCAGCAAAGCTACTCATTTAAGTAAATTTTAATTACGTGCTCCTTCAAGAAGAGGCCTTTGATGCATAATATGATCTACCTTATATACATAAATTGCATTTTTCTGCACTCTATTAGTCCTGACAGTACTTCAGAGAGGTTGCCAGTATTAAAACATTTTCTGGAACATTCTGAGAAACAAAGAGGCAAAGCAATTCTTTTCAAGTTTATACTGTGCCTTAGTACTACCCTACAATACAAAACTCACTTTGGGTGACCACTGTAGAAAGCACATAGCACTAAACTGTAAAAGGAAGCTGCAGCCTAAAAACAACTGAAAATTGGGGTAACTGCCTGCTGTCTAAAGTGTTATTTACAGAGGTCTGCTCAGAGAGGCATAAACTCCCCATTTCATTGCAATGATTGCTCATAATGAAGAAAAAAATCTTTATGGAGAATATCCAATAATCTGAAATGACATATTGTGTGTTTAATGGAGGAGGAGGGGGACAGAGAATTGAAACTTGTGTTTTAACAAACATTTTACTTTTGACACAAGAAAACAAGAAGGGAAGAAGAGTTGTTTATCAAAGAACTGCAGAATAAAGAATAGATAAGGGTAGGGTGTTTGACTATCCAGTGGGAAGGGAACTCATAGAAAATAACAGTTTCTTGCTTTCTACCACAGACAAAGGGACCCTTTCTTAAAAGAAAGACAATACTGAAAGGGTTTTTTAATAATTCTTTTTCCTACTGGATGTTATGCAGTGATAAAGAGTTTTGGACACACATTTGGAGATTTTGTTTCAAACCCTGTGAATAGAGTGCATGGGCATGGGACTCTCACTGGAGTTTATAGTAAATATCTGATAACTTTGATTAGCCACCTATTTTCTTTTTTCTGCTCATTGGTAGAGTGTTACACAAAACATTTCAGACTCTTTAGTAGTAATTCATGTCAGCACACTTAGTCATAAAGGTTATTTCCAAATGTGTTTTTTCACATATGCAGCTGAGAGAAGTAATGCCAATATCAACAGAGTAGTTGATTATGGATTTATAGCCTATAAATGTGAGGGCATATGGTGAGACTCTAAAATGAATATCAAATGTTCACAGAGCCTCACACAGATCATGAAGTGAAGTGTAAAATAGGACACAAGTGATTTAGATACAGTAATTTAGCATCTGCTCCAGCTGTATTAATTCAGGTTGGACATTATACAGTAGCATGATACAGACACAGACAAGCAACTGCATACATAAGACAGCTTGATTATATCCTAGCCAAAAACGAACTCTCATGCAGCAGACCCGGGTTACCAGACAGTCCCTCTCCATTATGCTGGTATTAGGTGAAACAAAAATGGGTCTTTTAGTTATACCACTCCTGAATGCTATCCATAGTCCTCTCTTTCCTTCTTTACAAGTAGGAGAAAAGTTGTTTTCTAAGCATCACACCCAGCCTAATGTATGCATCAACAGTAACTCAACATACTTTCTCTTGAAAGGTATGGTTGATCATAAAATGAAAATCAAAACAGCGAGGAGAAGGTACCTTAAACCCCTGGAATTTTATCAATTTCACCAAGACATTAAAACTGTGTCTTTGACAAGCACAATCGCTTTCTTGGAAAAGGACATATTGACAGCAAATCTAATTTGAAGATCTAGAGGCTTCACATCAGAAACAATCATCACTCAAAATATACAGAGGACTGAGAGGGAGAGGCTGCTTTCTGATGTGGTTTCACCTTAAGGCTCCTTACAAAGAGACCAAAAGCAAAGGAAGAATTGATTTCATGATGCAAAAGTAGCACCGTCAGTACTAGTCTTGACAGAGAGTGGACAGTAATCATTAACATAATTTACATGAACTGTCTGGGGATCTGTCTTTCCATAGCTTACTAAACTGGATGGCACACAATAATGCTAAACAGAAGTGCTGGTTCTTGAGGTGACCATTTAGTATGCTGCATGTTTGTTCACATTAGTCTCTGTAGTCCAAGCAGATGGATGTCAGTCTGTCTCTCTTACACACAAACCACCATATTAGCAAAGCAGAAAAAAATATTTTAATTTAATGCTAAAATTTTACTCTTGCCACCTGTTTTTACCACTACCAATTAAAATTGATTGTTTTCATATTACAGGTAGTTAATAACTTGATTGCTTTGGATCTCCTCTCTCAAATAGCCTAAATTAGGAGATTGAGTAATTCATCAAGTCAAAATGAGTATAAATAAAAATGTATAGAAGAATTTATGAAACTCCAAAATGCAGGAACAGTATTTCTAGGCTTGATTAAAGGATTTATCTTTATCTTGCAATAACCAGCTTTTTGCTTTCCTTCTCTAGTCTCTTTTTATCTCCTATTCTTTTGTTTCACTGTTCTCCAATTTTCTCCTTTTTGGTTCTATTCTTTTATTTTTTGAATAGTCGTATAGTTCCCACTCTCATTTCTTCATCCAGCACAAGTTAAATGGTTCCATTTTTCAGCACCTAATGAGCTGATAAAAAGTCAGTGCAGAGTGTTGTCAAAATTTAAGGGATTAGTAACAAAACAAACAAGAGAAGACTGGTCACAAGTGCTGCTGCCTAGCCCTGTGGATATATATGGCAGCTCTGGGTAAACATCACAGTCATCTTTAAAACCCAAAGAACGACTGTTAATCTGAAACACAAGAACACACTTTCCCTGCTGAAAGAAATGCTGTCTGCTTCACCAATTTTTGTCCACATGCTCTCCGTGTTAATATTGGCCAGGTTGCAGATACACAAAACATCATCTTCTGTAGATTCCAGATACAATGTTATTGTAATTCTTGGCTATAATCTAAACATAGAACTCAACCCTCAGCTATCTCCAGCCTTTAATAGAAGCTTTTAAAGACCCATCTGAACAAGTGACTTAAATGCCAATGTCAGGGACAAAAGCAAGTTTTCATTGAATATTAATAAAAATAGCATATACTTTTCCAATAAGAATTGGCAATATCATAAATTTTCTAGTAACTTCCAGGCTGTTTTTTAATATTTGATTTACAGAAGGCTATTAATGAAAAATTTTGAATTGCAAAAGTTTCATGACTCTTACTGTGAATTAAATTTATCCTCCTAAATAATGGAATTTGTTGCTTGTTAAACTAATGTTCAAACATTTCAAACTAGTTCATTACAGAGCAGAAAAAAGTATCACATGACTTCAGTGAACAATCATGCAATATCAAAGAGCATAAGGCTCAAGTGACCAATTGATGAAAAAAAGATAAATTTTTTCTCAGTCTTTTTTCCTATTCTCCTATCTATCTGAAAATACTGTGCTTGTTAATTCATTTATTGCAGACTACAGTACTGAATTGTATAATGTCAGTATAGAATACTTCTATAAACTTAATCATCTTGTTTAACAGATTAACATTTAGCTATGAAAAGTAATTTTCCTCTACATACAGAAATTTCATTAAAAAAACAAGTAAGGTTGGAGTGCCATGGATTTTACATTACAAAATTATGAAAACATTGAAGTCTTCAATGTTGCTTGCTTAGCATTGCATCTTCATTATATCCAATATTGTTAAAAGCAAGTTCTGTTTTCTAATTAAGTTCCATCCTTGGCTTTCCCATTGCTTTTGCTCATGGCTACATACCAATTTTATTATTATAAAGAATCTTCTATTGATTCTACAAAGTTGACAATTTGCCTAATGGAAGGCAAGAATAATTTGCAACGGTGACTTCCTTTCCAAAGCGTGCCTCTACAGAATTTGCAGATGACGTACGAGCAGTGCACATTCGGTTCAGAAGGAAAACATTTGTCAGCCAGATATCTAATGGCCCATTTCACGGTGAATAGATGATGTTCAAAATATGCCAATTTTCATGGGTATTTTAATTACAGTTTTGATGGGTATGGTTTAGTTTACCTCATGTGTTTACCTAACAGGTACAAAAGGCTTGAAATCTCCTCTACTCTCATATTTACCTTGCAAAGCTTTAATTTGTGGAAGCTAATCAAAAGTATTTCCTTTCCAATGAGAATGAGAACTAAAAGGTTGCAACTGCAATATCTAAAATTTGAAGTATTAGACTAAATTGAATAACTAAAATCAAAGGACTGGATTAAATGCAGAAAAAAGAACCACCTTCTACCTGTTTAGAAAGGTAGACTCACTCATCAGCTACCCGATGCAAATATAAGGCAGTATCCATTTAGTTTTCAGCACTACTGAGAACCATATTAAAAAATTCTCTATTCTAGTTACTGGTTTTTTTCCACGCATTTTTATACATAAAGAGGATTTTAAATGAATTTAACACTACCGTGGAATTTCCTAGATTGGATATTATTTATTAATTTCTGAAAGCAGCATGCTGAAAAAAATGTTTTTAGAGAGGTAAGAAAGGAATTCATAGCCCTTGCCCAATTATGCTGCTATGTTGCTTAAGTAAATTTAAAATCTCAGCATTGTTTCATTATCTATGAAGTATCTTCACAAAGATTCCACTATTTGTGTTTCTCCCTGCCTCACAAAAAACGTTTCAAAAATGGGAACACAGAGGCAGAGATTTCATGTTGTTTCAGATGCTGTCAAAGAGGTTTCTTTTTCTCTCCCTTTCTCTGTTGTTTCCAGCCATCCTTCTCTCCATTCGCCTTTGTTTGCTAAAGTAGCTTACTGGCTGTAATAAAGGAAGCCCAAGTGTCAGCTTGAGTCTGCCATGAAAACTAACATTCACATAAACCATTTTTCCCACTTTTGTTAAGCTCCTTATCAAAAGAACTCTCCATCTCTCTCACTCTCTTTTACTCTCTCTCGTCTTCTGTCCTTTTTAGGGTATCTTTCTAATTTTATTGAGACTCCTCTGTTAAGGTACAGCACTATAGTTCAGTAACTATAGGAAAGTGAACCCAAAAGAACCAGCTTGAGACTACCACAAACCATTTTCACTTCTTATGTTAACATTTCATCTCAAAGGACTCTTTTCTCTCTCTGTCAGTTGCAAGGCATCTCTTTGTCTCTATTGTGCTTACTGCGCTAAGGTGCCTCATTGACTGGAGTGAAGTGAACTCAAGCGTGCCAACTTAAGGCTGGCACACATTTTTTAATTTGGTTGAAGTTGACAGCTTCCGACTCAGTTTTGGAGCAGCAACACTCCTCTCCTCCCCCACCTCATGCCCACTCCACTAAGGTAACTCCAAGATATATTTGCTATATTAATATTTTCTATATTATGTATTGAATCTGACAGAATTTAATCGCTCATAATCCTGTAGATCATTAAAAAAGTACTCATTTTATTCCTCACCACCTTGGACAGAATATGGGATACTGAAATATGAATACCGAATTGCCAAGCACACACAGCACCGTACCTGCCAAAAAGCTTGAGAAAACTTAGAAGTAAAACCTGCTTGAAAGAGAAATACCTCTGAAAATTAGAGACTGGGAAAAAAATTTAAAAATAAACATCCAAACTCACCATCTTAGCCTGTGAAGTTTCATGCCAACTGAAATAGTAAATATAGATTTCTAAACTAAGTCCTGACCACTTTGGTTTGACCTTTTTATAATCTTTAATTCCCTTGAGGATATATTTTGGTGACAATCTAATGATTAAATTTAAAAAAAAACTATGATTAAATGAATTATGGCAACCAAATTCATATCCCTGAGTTGAAAGATGCAAGTTGAAAGACAAGAGTCAAAACTGTCTTAACTGGAAATTTCCAGGACAGAACTTAAGTCACTTCAGCACTTAGAACTAGCAAGTTTTTGGTACCTGGAATAAAAAATTCAGAAGACTCTAGTATGCAATATTTTCCACCTTGTTTTGTGTTTGTCTTCAATTATGTTCTTCACTTACTTTCTATGCCTTTCACAACTCCTGACAATATTCAGCTAGCTCAATTTAACATTCTTATCTCTCTTCTGTATTGCCTAAATTAAATCATGCAGTTTTGAATTGGAAAACAAAAATGGACATTTTTGATAACACATTTTGATATCCTTCAGTTTTTCACAGCCAAAACCCCACACTTTGCAGCATGGAAAATCTGTACATCTTAAATTCATAATGTTGTAAAAAAAAGCTTGCTTATTTTTACACAAATCAGAGATTTGTAATGAAGCTACCCAGAAAAATTTGTGCTACTTATTTTCAATTTTTCCTTTTTAAATACCTGTGGATCACACTAGAATTTCAGCAACATGCCTAACATTGACAAAACCCACTCCAAGTAACAAGTAACAAATCTTAAAAAGTAACTCCAAGTAACAAATCTTCAAACCATGCCCATTAATTGTGAACACTGCAGAAATCTTACATAGATATTTTACAAGCTTTCACACACAGTTTGTCTCAGAAAAAAAGAAAAAAAAAACCCAGAAAAAATCCAAACTAAACTCTAAACAAACAAACCCAAACAAAACCCTAAACAAACAAAAACCCAAAACAAACAAACTCCACAAAAGTAACCAGAAACTCCCAGAAAAAAACAAACAAAGAAAAAAACCCCCAACCAACCATAAACAACACCTTTTTAAAATCCCTTAGCTGCTGGAGAAAATATAAAAATATTGTGATTTCAGGGCATACAAAATTTAATACCCCATCCTGTCCATTATACCAAAAGGTAGCACTGAGTACAGAAGTCATTTTACTTCTAACATTTCCAGTAAAAGCCTTAATCTTGGTTGCTACCCTCGAGGTCTTTCCAGCTCCTGAATATACTACTGTGCAATGGTGCCAGTTTCACTGAACATCACCCCAAGACAGCAGCATTCAAAAATGTAGGCTCCTCCATATCAAAAGGGCTTTATTTTTCCACAGTCCATTTGAGATTCATTCTATTCCTCTTCTTGTTTCTGAAACTTCAGAATTCAGTTAAGTCTATGCTTTCAGTTTTACATTGCCACAGCTAAGAGATGGGAAACATGCAATTTACCCTACAGAGAAAGAATCTGGAGAAAGGTGTAAGTTTAGAGGACAGAAGCTAAAAATGAAATAAAAGAAGGGAATAAATATGGATTTTAGACTTTCAGAAAGCTTGATTTTCACACCATGCTCTAATTGAAAACACTCTTTGACACATCAGTGCTTATTAATAAAATGAAGTACTACAAGTTCCTGAATAGTCAAGGTCAGGGATACATAAAAAAGCAAACAAAACTCAAGAACACCCACACCTAGTCAGGACCAAATAGTGAATAACAAAAGAGCTGGTGATGATTTTGTAGAAAACATAACATGAACCAGGTACATAAAAACATATGTTTTAGCATAGAATTTCAAGAATGTAACTAATGTTGCAAAGAACCATTTGCAAATAGTAAATGAACTGTAAAAAATCCATGTCACCTAATTGTAAACGTATTAGGAATTTTATCTCAGTATTTTATGAATTTTAATAATTGGTTTAAGTCTATTTCTTACATGACTAGCGAAATACACAAAGTCACTAGTCTGCAGGAAATTCTTTACAATAAATAAATAAATAAGAGTCATAATTTCTGCTCGGTCCATGGGCATTCTGCCATTGCTCTTGGTAAAATTACATTTTCATTAGTGCTTTTGGAAGACTGTTAGAAGCAGAGACAGGTGTTTTCTGATTTTGGAGTAAAGGAATGTTTACTTCACATTGCACCAGCACAAAAGCCAAGTTTCTCAAGCTGTAACCAGCTAAATTAACAATTGTGACAAAGCAAATCAGTCTCCTGGGCGAAATGATTGGATGTGCTGTAAGCAGTATCTTGCACAGATTCACAGGACTCAGGAATCTTTCTGAGAATTTTCTGGGCCCCCTTTCCTGTTAAAAATCAGTTAATAATCTATTATTTGCCAGCAGGAAACTAAACAAAATGTTACAATGCTCTAAGCCCGCAAACCTGTCTCTGGCAAACAGCAAAATAAATACAACTGGCCAATTTCAATCAGATTTCTTTGGCAATTTTTCAAAGATGGGAAGAAGCGTGACACTACTACTCTGCCAGGCCTCATGTGTCTGAATATTCTGTAAACAAAAGCACTTCAGTGCATCCCCAATCAAAGTCGTACCAGCTGTTGCTGGTATGTTGCTCTTCCTGCACTTATTCTCAGCAGTGAAAAAGAAGACAAAAACTACTGCTTGGACAAGAAAGGGGGGAGAGGGGGAAGAACAAAAACAATACAACAAAAAAACCCCAAAAACAACAACCAAAAAAACCCCACATAAAAACCACCAAAATAAAAGCAGGTAAAACAACACACATAGGAAAAAAAAGGGATATTAATAGCTCTTTCAAGAAGAAAAATTTTCTTTTCAGCAGGAATTTTGATACTCTCATAAAAAGGGCCCATGATGATGATGATGCCATAAAAAATAAAACTGTATCAAGCTAGGACTTTCATTTCCTTTTGACTCATGCAATTTTACCAGATTTGTGTAAAGTTCACAGCACTTCAAGAAACAACAGAAAGACACATTAACACTGCAGTAGTCCATAGAAACTTTCTATGAGATAGAAAATGTATTCATTTTGAAAATATTGAGTCACTAAGCCCCCAGACTGCATTCCAAAAGTCTACCAGAAACATTTCAATCAAGAAGTGAGTATGTGACAGCCAGGCCATTCGGGCTAAAAAGCATTGTGCAGAATTATGTCGGGTGAATCTAGTGCCCTCTAAATGACCTCATATTATGGCCATGGTATTAAGTCATGGAGAAACCTGTAAGTAAGACGAATAATTTTTCTTCCCTTAAAAAATAAAATTTAAAAAAAATAGGAAAGGGAAAACTCTCAAGTTCCCAGTAAGAATGTTAAATTACCCCCTCTCCCAATGGAATGTTTCACTTTCATTTCCAAGTAGCAGTAAGCCTATTGACCCCCACAGTGTTATCCTTTTCACTGCTCTTACAGTACTTTCTTTAATCTCTTGGATCAAAGATTGGTCAATAAAAATCATCTCTGCTTTTGTGGGGAGCAAACAAACTGCACCGAGACCTATGATAATTTTAAATCTTCACTAAAATCCCTGAGAAACTAAACAAAACAGAAAAAAACCGAAACAAAACACCACACCACATATATGTTGATGTTAACTTCGCAACTGGAAGTGCTTGTGTTCTTTTTGTTTTATATTAAATTTTTGGAAGTATTTTTAAAATATTTTTAATTGAATAAAATCAAGTTTTTTATACTTTTTCATGGGCCTTGTATTAAGTAGTTTTATGCCTTGAAAAACTAAAGCTAAATTATATTAACAACCATTATACACTATTTCCAAACAATTGGCTTAAGTCCTAATTGCAGAAAAACCTCTGCATCCTCCACAAAGATTAAAGGATTGCACAATGTTTTCATAACAGAAGAGACAGTTTTAAACACATAGCTCCCATAATATGTGGCATCCAAAGGCTTTATGTTACACCTTAGGCATCAAATCTAAAAAGAATCTGAGCCATGGGGGAAAAAAATTTTAAAAAATAAAAACAAATGCCCCAGTAGAATTCTTTTCCTGTGGAAAAAAAGCCAAAAAATGAAGCCAAACATCGAGACGTATTATCTCCAGGCTACATCACCTTACAACTTAACTCATTTTTAAATTATTTTTCAACTTTAACCAATGCCTCCTGTGTACAGCATCCATATCCTGACCTTATTATTCAGTGTTTCTAATATCCATTAGCTTTCCTGGCACCTAAACTGAAAGGAAGTGATTTCTGTTTAGCTGAAACTCCTTGAAGTCACTCATTATCACTGATCGCTTTGTCTTCATCTACTCTGGACTCCCTGATGAATGCCAAGCATTTCTCCCTTCCCAAGTCTCAAAAAAACTACAGACAGTGGATGGTCCTTTGGTCTGCCTGTGACACAGGCACAACTTTGAATGCTTTCACCAGGTCCCCCAAGACAGTGCTTGAAGGCCTTTACATTACTTACAGCATGCCTTGTAGACAGTCTCTTGCTATCACAATTTTATTGTCACCTCCAACCTGTCCTCTTCCTTCCCTTAGGAGCTGTTAAAGCCTAACATTGTTACCAAGAAGTCTCCCCATTTCACCAACTGTATTTGCCTGGCCCTCATGACAGGTTCTCTGCAAAGCTGCTGAGATTCATGGTCAAACATTGCTCATAGAATCAACAGTTACTCTAGTGAAAAACAACATATGTATGTTCCCATAACAGTTTAGTCATAATAGCAGACAACTTCCATCATTTTGGGCTACATCTTTTCAAAGCAGATGTCCAAGACTTGGAGCTTAAGTTAAGATTTGGTTTAAGTCTGCCTGAACTCTGCTATAACTAACATCTTTGTTTAGTAACAATTTCCTTCTTTATTTTATTGCTCAATGCCATTTTTCAGGTCATGTTGAATGGATCAGGAGATTCAAAGGTGAAGGGGAATGTTTTCTTATTTTGTCTATATGGCACCTTGTATGCACTCTGAAGTGATGTAAAATAACACATCAGTGTAAATACCACCCATAATTACTGAACTATAATTATTTTCTTGCACATTTATTGCAAGGTCAGGAGTTATTCTACCAGAGATTTTGAAAATGAAAAAGACCCTCAATTCCTGATGCCAAGGCTGAGAGAACAGTTAGTCTCCCCATACTCTAAAGTCATGTTAAAGATTATGAAGATGCATTTGGCATATCAGGTATGGCCCCTCAAGTCCCAGAGAGAGGAGATGATGTTTGGAAGACAGATTGGCTTAGGTGAATCTAGAGTGGCCTAAAACAAAAGGGCAACCTTGCATTTACTGCATGAAGAGAATTTCCCATTATTTTACTTAAAACTTTAAGCATACAAGCAATGGACAGTCCAAACCCTCAACAGTTTTGTCTGTCCCCACTGCACCGCCATGACCCCCCATCAGGGAAAACACTTTTTTTCATTTAGAATACAGATGAAAAAAGTAGTTTTTAAAAAACTTAAGAATTAACAGGTTGTTACTGAAGAAACAACCTTTTTTTTCCTATGATGTAGAAAGGGAGCCTGCTGGACATTTTCACAGTGTCAGTGATATTAGTGCACTGAGAGGCTAACAAAAGGCAGCCATGCTGTCTGCTGCAGCACTAAAAATGGAGAAAAATACAGTAAGGTAAAAGGGAAAAAAAGGCAGGACAAGCTAATTTCAATATCATTTTAACAGCAGATTTAGAAATATGAAAGAAGTTGATACCATTATGACAGGCTAAGATGACATTGATTCAGTTACATTTTTATAGAAAACTCAGAAAAATATTTCTTTGTTTAAAGGGACTTCATCATGATTCAAAAATATAATACATATGCACAGCTCATATATAATTTTTCCTAGATCTCAGTGCATCTGGCACATACATCACATGTAGCATCTATTGATACATTCTTGCTGTTCGACCATTTTTAAGATTTCTCATATCTGATAATAGTAATTCATTTAAAGTATAATGGTTTTATTGGTTTTTTTAAATAAAACTCTCATGCCAAAAATGGACATTTCATATAGAAAATAGGTTGCTGTTCTCTAAAATTGATTCTAATGTTAGTTGAATATCAATAAAATCCATAAACCATTAGTACATTATAGCTGCTTTGTTCTGAATTACATAGACCTTTTATGTTTATTCCTCAGTGAAAATGCATTAAAAAAAAAAAGAAATCCTCTCTAATTGTGCTCTCTGAAGATAGCTGGTAAAATCATTTCTAGCAGCAATAAATCAATTGCAGTATTAAAACAACCTGCCAGGTGCATTTTCTGCGTATCAGACTAATTAAGGGAATGTATTAATTGCAACTATTCATCAACACCACCAATATTAGATAATCCTTACATTGAATCTTTTTACTATATTATCCAGCAATGAAACTGCAGTTTGACAAAATATAGGAGATTAAACAACAACAATAACCAAAAAAATATTTTAAAAAACTACACACAACTTTATTACTTTGTTCCCAATTCATTGCTGGTAAATCAATCAAACACAAGAAATCATAACTACATGTACATAGGTAGCTTGTACTTAGACATATTTCTATCTCAGAAGAAAATTTCACAAGGTTACAGATACTAATGTGGATTTTTTCCCCTACCCCCAAATGTAATTCAGATAAAAATTCATATGCATTTTCTGTAGCTATGAGCCAAATGTGACCCAAATTTGAATCATCAAGCCTTCACTGGAAGTAACCATCTCAAAGTAAGCTTCATGGTATCTTCTCTATTTTTCCACCAGGATGTATTTATCACTTTATACATTCTTATAAATGCAAGTAACAAAATCTCAGTCTACTGGTTTGTATGGTTTACTGATTTCCCCCAGTCTTGTTTCCTGGGCTAAAAATAAAAACTGTTTTTCAAAGGTTTGGAGGTTTTTTTATCAGCATCTTTTGCAAACAAATTCTGGATTCCACAATAACTTCATACATTTCAGGCAAAGCACTGAAAGTTGCAGGATGAAGTAAAACTCCTACAATACCAATTTCTTTGCCATGTTTTTTTGTTATAGAAGAAAATTCAGAAAGGGCTACAATTATAGGCAGAGGGGGAAAAAAAATCTACATGTATACATTCAATTAGCAAAATACACAGAAAACAGTAAATACACAGACCAAATCCAAAATACATGAGGAAATAATTTGCCCCACAATATCAAAGTTCGCATTCCTCTCCCCAGTGTGCTGCAAATGCTCCTATCTAAGAGACTGGTTCTTGTTGACTCAGGAATACCTACAAGGTCTAAACAGACTGAGTGACCCTGGTGTCTAAGCACTAAAAATAATTAGATATAACTGGCTTTTCCATTTACAACCCTCTCTCCTATCCCCATCATTATGTCCCAGGTGAACCAGAGATTATAAGTAGCACCTATAGATTCACGGAAAGACATTCTTGTACCTGGATAAAATTTACCTTCTTTTCTGGCTGTATATCCATAGATGGGCAGTGAGATAAACTGGTCAGACTTATAAACCAACGCTCACACACATATTAGACCAATTATATCTTGGTTTCATTCAAAAGAGGGGCTGGGGAAAACTTCACAACTCTGGGGGTCCTGTTTGGGCTTTTGTAAAATTACTCTAAGTTGCATTTCTGCAGAAAACACAGAGAATTATGCACCTTGTCTCAAAGGTCACAGTATTAGATAGTGGCTAAAGTAGTGAGTGAGACTCAGGCATCAGCATTACAGTGCAGATGCACTGATAGCACCTCCCCAGGTGACTTCAACACAATTTCCCAGTAGCAGGCACTGGGGCTCACAGCAGGCAGCCTGTTCAGCACCCACAGCCACGCACACCACGGTCAGGATGCCTCTCTAACATGCATCTCTGCAAACACGCTGCAGTCCTGACCTCCAACACTGCTTATTGTGGGTTTGAGTGTTTCTTGAACAGCTACTGCCAGGAATTGTCAAAATGAATGAAATCGAAAGGAACTAGTCCCACAGTGAAAAACACTTGATTCATTTTTATTTATGACTCACAATAAGAATATACACCTTTCTACTTTTAAAGACTGTCAAATATAGAAATCTTAAAATTATATAGACGCTTCACAATCAGCAATGAATTTTAAAGCCAGTCACCTGTTTCCAGCTTGTGTCAATATGTCTGAAGAAATGCTCTCCATCGCCTTTGGTATTCAAAGAGTTAGAAATAGAAGTTCACAAGTAAGATATTGTTCCTGTCTCTCCCTTCACTACCCAGACTGCTTTCTGATCTTCCTTTTGTCCTCAATCCTTTCCTTATCCCTTTCACCTCTCTTTCTCACTCTCACTCCGTCCCCTTGATCCATCAGACACAGGCAAGCTATCTGACACCAATGCCTTAAAGTAATTTTGGACAGAGGCAAAATGCCCTAGAATCCTTAGTAATCCTCCTCAGATCCATGTACTGAGCCCCAGGTTGGCTCTTTTATAGCCACAAACAGTCTTTCAGCTAGGTAGCCTGGAAACTGAAAGCTGTTTCAGTAACAGAGGAAGGACAACAAGTCCTGAAAGAAAAATAAGCCTTCTCAGGAAGAAGGGGAGAAAAAAAAATCCACACTTTTTTTGCGTGCTAACATTAATATAAGTTAGGATGAATGAACTGATCAATAAACAAAGGAACTCTCTAACTGTAGTAGGCAAGTGGGGGACAGTCAGTTATGAAGGCAGGATCTGTCCTTTCATTGCAGTTGTATACACTCCACATCCTGGTACAAGACAATGGTTTCTAATAACCAGAGGTTTTGTGAATTATTGAAACAGCTACAGTGTTCTGTAGGCTCGTAGAAAAAAGTCTTTCGCCCTTTACCACATCATTCCCTACTGAGTCAGAGTATAGTTTTTGACATACCAGATAGTGGAATTTTTCTTTGTCCTTTTCCTGTACAGCTAAATCGAAAGCCATATGGAATTCAGAGAAGTAAATAAAAAATAAAACACAGAAATCAATAAACTACTGCCAAAACCCTGTGGATCATACTAAAGTCAGTGTTAAGTTACCTTTCATGACTAAGCAAGAATACAGAAAAACTGAAAAGACTGCTTGTACCACAAGAGCTGCTTTCCCCCAGGCTTGGTGTGTACCAGCACTCACACTCCCCTGGTACAAAAGGTAGATTGCAGTGACAGACTGTGGGTCCTAAAGCTATCTCACCTTTGAGAGGAAAAAAATATTTGACAAAATTATTCTTCTCAGTGTGGGAGCATAACAGATCCTACTCTTCACAGCCTAATATAAGCCCCTGTCATCTCACGACTTTCTAATCTTTTCATAGGATAAGAGAATAATTTATGTTGGAATATGCAGATACACTGCATGAGCCAACCCTTCCCAGCAAAAAACCCTAAAAACCCCAAAACAAACAAACAAAAAACCACAGTTGAATATAGTTAGGGAAAATAACACATGATCGAAAGCAATTAAGGATCATCTCTAAGTTGTGAATATTTTTACTGAAAGAATGTGGGGATTTTTGGAAAGGAAGATGAAGGAATAGAAGGAAATAGGAAGAAACTTAAGCTGCTTCTTTTTTTGAAGGCCCATCAGACTTGGCAAGTAGCAGGACACAGAGCCAGATATCACACACTCACCATTTTAGGGTAAGGGCTTAATTCTTCTTCAGCTCTGTCTTGTTGTTCTTGTGGTAAATCCCCGGGGACAATGGATGTCAGAAGACTTGTATTAGACTTACTCTAGCATAATGAGGAGCAGAACCCAACATCAAATTGTAGCAAATACAGTCAATGCGAGCTAACACATCTATCTGCCGATGATATTAGATTAGATTTTTGCAAGTTAAAAGACAAAACCTCACACACTCTTTGCTATTAAAGTTACCAGTCATTTTGAAATCAATTAATTAGTATTTCTCTGCGACAAAACAAAGAAAAGATGCCATATGAGACTTTTTAAGAAAAGAAAAAAGACAAATCATCGCTGAGGGAAGTGCAACATACCATACTAAGAGGTTCAAATATAGACTTGGCCAGCCCCTCTCATTCCCCCAAAGAAGCAATTTACAACAGTGAGAGAACGTAAGTCAGGGGATCAAACACAGGAGAAGTTTAAAAGCAGGTTTTGGCTGCTGTACTGATGCAACCTAATGGGGGCAAGAACAACTTAATGCCACACAAATCCATTTTTCTGGTAGGGCCAGAAGGCTCTGAGACAGTCTGACAGCTGATTCCACCTCTCTGGGATGTCAGTAGGCAATGCTCTTTAGAAAAGCACAGCCCAGACTTAAGAAGCTTTACTCACACTTACTTCGTCCTGATGAATTACAGTGCGTGCCACATCAAGAGGCAAAGACTTTCAGCACTGCCATGTCCAGTGCTCCTAGAATTAAGCTCTTAAAACAGACTGGGGTTCTTTTATTATAAAACTCCTGCTTCTAAAATCCATTTTTGCTTAAAAATAAAAAAAAATAAGAAAAAAAAAGAAAAATACTGGGCAATATAAGCTCAGCTCACACTACCACAAAAGCCATGAGATTAAACAAGCTCATGGTTTTGGAAATAACCAATTCTTGACATTTTTAATCTGGCAATAACAGCTATTTGAGAACCTAACATAAGGGAGATCATTTTCTATTCATGTCTCTATGCCCCCTCATAATTAATGGGAAAAAAATCATGAAGGACGCGTGAGTTTCAGTTTTGCTTTATTTTGCCAAAATGGGAATTGTCAAGAAGAAACCTGACCTTAACTTTCGTGGGTGACTGATTGCAAAACACATTTTCTTAGTCTGCTTTAACATCAGTCATTAGCTTCTTTCTCCAGTACTGTAGTATTGAGGTAAAATTTTACTCAAAACCATCCCAGATATCTGCCAATACAAATGGCATATAAGTACTTGATTTCCAAGGGTCAATACTTTGTGACAGGCCAAAAATTAGGTATCCCCATTTTAACTCTACAGTCTATTCAGTGAAGGCATGTATAAAAACATAGCTACAGTCTTTTGCACGCACCAATATATTCTATATGCTCTTTTCTTAAGAAGGCATTTGGCCTTATACACTTTGCCTACAGCAACAGCAGATCCTCTAAAAAGCAATATCAAAATCCATATTCGTAATCTGCAATTTTTCAGATTGTATTGGTACACCAGCTTCCAGCCATTAGCCTCTACCTTAGCTAGAAAAGAAAAAAGCATCCCTCTAAAATCCTATTGATTCTAAAAACATCTCCTGACCACATTTGTTCCAAAACATTGTTCTTTTTATTCTACTATTCTTCTAAACAATTATACCTTCAAAGGAGCAGATGCTTTCCTCCAAGGTTTATATCCAGTTTTGACTTTTACTTATGGCAGTGCTTTGTTCTTAATATAGTTGTAAAATATACCACATTTTGCCCTGTTCTCACATATTTATTCTGTAGTTTCTCTTTTTCTCTGAAAAGTGTCATCCTTCATGGCAATTTTTTATGCAAATGCACGAAGTCTTACAAACTTTTAATTCATTAAAAATGTAACCATTAGATCTCACAATCACACAAATAAGACAATTGTTTATCTGGGAAAAAATCGGGTTTTAATTATGAATAATTATTTAATGCTATTACATAGATGGAATTTTCTTTTAAAATCATTTTATTTAAGCATATTTAAGATGGCTAGGCCCATTTAGCAATACAGCTATCTGTCTTTCACTGCACATGTAGCTATGAAAAGCTATTGTTCAGGACTTCAGCGGCCTTGCCCAGTGCATGCATCAAGTTGATTTTTGCTGAATCAGGGTCTTAGCTCTAAATTATACCAATTTTTCTTTTTGGACTTCACATTTCCTCTTTAAAAAAATAGAAGAGGGTAGTTGTGGTGTTAAGGCAATTTGTTTACCTGTTCAAAAACACTGGAATATTACAACCTCTGTCATTTAATTAAAAAAAAAAAAGAAAAAGGATGAGCTCTACCTTTATCAGAAATTTTCAGTTGAGTTACTCTTGTTAAGAGTCACTAGTCTTATAAATAAAATGGAAATGTATAATTTGCATTATGAAGAATAATAAGCCAACTAATAGATTAGCAGCATACTTGCTTCCATGTGCTAGAAAATATTTACAGCATCATCCTGTATTGTTAATTTTCACTGCTATGATAATAGAAAATTATCTGCAAAATGGCTCAGTACAAATCCATTCACATTGTTACTTTAGCGAAAAGTACATCAGAATAATCATGTCAGACAACTAAGAGTTTCTATAATGACAAATGTAATTTTGAAACATTCTGGGCCAGAGGGACTAAGATTATGGCAATTTTGGACATTCTATATTTTCTTATTAAATCCTGAAAGACTTTCAGTGCTTACCAGTTCCTACGAAAATCCTTTTTTATTATGAAGAAATTAATATTTTATTAAAGAAAATGTGTACAATGATAATGGTATTAAACCATTTTAGCAACTCAGTTCAACCCAGTATATTTTACCAATAAACCAATATATTGCCAGTGAAATAAATCATTATTCCCTCAATACTTTTAGTTGACACAACACTGTCATTAACAATCTAGCTTCCGCGTTAATGTATCACTAGAGACACAGGTATCTCTTTAGTTGTATGTACCTATATACCCATACATTTCATTCAAACTACACTTAAACATGACTAGGTTTATATTCCAGCCTTTCATCCTTTTCTTCCTCATTTTTCTCAGTAGACCAAACAATCGAGAATTGCATATTTCATCTGTTGCAGTGCTCCTATAATTATGATGGAGCTGTAAAGGAAATTATACACTCTGTGGATGATTAAATCAGCCTAAACATTCTACTCTCATGATTCATTGTGGCATGAATGAAGACACCATATTCTTAGCCTTATATCTGTCCTGCTAATTTTCCTTAGCTTCATTATTTTTTTTGCCTGGTACTTTTGACCCTTCTTTTGCTCCCCCCTACCCTACCCCCTATCATCTGTCTCTCTCCTTTTTTCTTCTAATTAGGCCACTTCTGGGTTTTTCTCTTTTTTCCTGTCCTTCTTGCTCCAGGTATACGTCTGTCCCTGCTCTCACCTCTTTTCCACATTATCTCTTTCTAAGTACAATACCAATGCCACAATTTTTCCCTTTCTGATTTGTGAAACTCATTCTTTCCTCTGTCCCTGCCCAGGCTTCCTACCCCCTATGGGGAAAAGCCTGTGCTTTTCCTTTCTCCTCTATTATGAGGTATGGTCTCTCTTGTATTTCAAGCTCTAAAGTTCACTGAGCTTTTGGGAAGAGAAAACTACAGCTGTGGTGAAACAACATAGGTTAGTCCAGAACTACTGCTGTCAATTCAATTCAGTCAGAACTTTTATTCTGAAGTAATAATATAATTGCCCTAATTACTGGAAAATTAGAAACCAAATAAAATAAAAACACTACAACAGCAACAAAAAAAATCCCTCAAATCAAAACAAAAAGCAATCAAAAGTCTCAAACCAAACACCACAAAATGACAATCTCCTGGGGAAATACACTTAGAGAAATCCTTCTGCCAGAAATTTCACCGACTGCTTATGCTAGGTGATTGCTTTTTAGAGCATTATAGCACAGTACAACTCAACAGAAATTGCTAGACTTAAGTGATCTATACTGAAGCATCTCTGCTAACAACAAAACTGCACTAACATAATCCAAGTGAAGAGCCAGCTCTTCAAGTATATAGTTGTATGGTATAACCCTCTTGTGTAACACACACCCTCTACATTTATTCAGTTCAGCTTTTCTGACACCTAATGTTCCAAATCTAGGAGGATTGTATTATATTTTTTTGTTTGCAGGACTCCATAAAGTGTAAGAAGACTAAATAAAGTGACAAGCAATTGGCAGTCATTTGCCAAGACCTTAGATAAAAGCATAGCAAAGAAGAAACGCCATAATTGTATATTCTCATACTTGGTCTGTCTTGAAGTACACTGCATCAAGGTTCTTGTAACATTATTAGTACTTATGCTCTTTTGTAAGAAAATCACACACCTGTACAATGCACCTTACTAAACAGCTTCTTTTCCCTGCAACTAAATGTAAGCACTTCTATAAATCTTTTCTGATTTGGGTTTTGCATTTTATCTTGTAGCATTCTCATCTATATTTTATAAAGCCATTCCTATTTCTATGCCTGTATTAAGCATATTATCTTCTCTCTATATACATATTTTCTGCAGAACATCCATTGATACAAAACCCTCTATTTCCTTGCAAAAAAAAAAAAAAAGGCAGGAAGATTTCTCTGGCAAATTAAGTTATCATAAATCACTATTAGATTAATGAATTCTTTTAAATGTTGCCTTTGGGCAAAACAAAAAGAAATCAAGGGAAGAAGTTTAGAAATAGGCTTTTGAAAATAATCTGTAAAGTCAGAGTTTTGTTGGATTTATCACTCCATGATTGGTATAATTTTCTTCTTTGGTTGACTAAAAATACATTACTGCGCCATATTAGGTAAGCATTCATATATTCAAACATAAGTGGCAAGTTCTCAGAACTGTTAAACACCTTCAGAAATCATACCTATCACATGGAATCCTTTAGAAAGCAGCTACCCGTTCCCAAGGCATAAAAGGCTAATTTGAGCATTTAACTTTAGGCATACAATGTTAGAAGTTTTGAGGTGTAGAAATTATGTTTAAGTTCACAGAGAAGACCTTCATGTGTATAAATGCATTAATTATCATAAAAAAATCATTGCTGTCAATCTAGGTTTGCCACTCTTCATATTCAGTGGAAACATAGCTGAAAGCAATTCAAAAGAGTTAAACTGCAAAATATACGAAAGAATGAGGACTCCAGTCTTTGCTAACAAATGGATTAGTCAGTATAGCATGAATCAAGAAACAATATCTAATACACATATTCTGGAAGCTTTTTATTAAAGACTGAGAATTAAATACATAGACTGTTTGACTTCTTCTGAATGGTATGAACTAGATGAATTTTTGCAATCACCTGTAAATTAGAAGCAGAATTTGAAATCTTGTATGACAGTGGTCAGGTTGATGTAATTTTACTGCCAATTCTACTGCCCAGATTGGAAGAACTCCTTAGGAAGCACAAACTCTACCAAAGAAAATTATATTCCATTCACTGCCACATTTTTTAGAGTCACTTTAAGACAAATAGTGCTGTGATAAGAAGAAAAAAGGCATTAGCACTAGCATTTCAGTATAACTATTTCATTCTGAGAAGTTCTGCAGAAATCACACTATGCCAATGATATTTAATTGTAACATAAAAATTAAACACCATTTACTTGGTATAAAATTGGGATAGTATGTAAATTAAGTAAGTTTCAATTCATGTCTTCTTACTCACATCTGTTGGCAGTTTAAATAGTTTTAGTGTCATTAATTGTTATAAAAGTGCAAGATTTGCTGTATGCTTGCCACTTAGGACCAAAGGCACAAAAGTCTAATTGAACTAAGTAATTAGTAATTTGTCATTTCCTATTGTCAGCAATTACTTTCCATTAGAAATCCTCACTGAAAATTCTAATTTGAAGTGAAGTTCGTATTTTATTGCTGTCCATCCAAATTAGTTTAAAATTGACAGCTACATTTTCATTTAAAAATTTAAAGATATTAAATATGCTTGAAGACACTAAGACATATTGTACCCTGTGTGTAGTTGAGATAACATATCTGGACTCAGAATGAGATGCAAAATCCAAAACATTTCTTTGTCTTCTTTGATTACAAACTATATACCAGCTTTACATAGGCCACATCAAACTCTTGTGAATAGTGCCCTTAATTGGCAATTTAAATGGGTAACACAAACAGAGTATGGCACACAAAATTCCATAAGTCGTTGGATTTCTTACTCACTTTTATACAAGAAACCAGAAATATATATTGAGAATGCACATAAGAGCAATGGAAGCATTTTCATGCTTTGTCCTAGAGGCTTTTCCCTGTGGTTTTACTGTAAAATAATTTTTCATTTGTTATTTTGAAGACTTGTTAAAGCAATCAGTGGTGTTCAGTTATGAACCGTGCAGCACAAGGCTGTGCTTGGGAGGGCAGGAGTGCTGCAGGTTCTTTGGAAATGCACAGGGCTGATTAATCATGAGGAGGTGGAGATTTATAATTAAGACGTGTCAAATGGGTATGCACCATCATTTCAGGGCTCATAACATGGAACTGCCTAGCTAGCAGCAACTTGGTGCCTCGTGAAATGCTTCTGCTGCCCAGTACAACCCAGTACTGAAACTAGGGGATGACTTGATGTGCCAAGTGGCAAACTGGTTCAATTTTCTTGGCAGAATGTCAAAAGTAATAATAGCATAAATTCATCACTGTCCCGGAGATCTTTTGTAAGCAAGTTACAAACCTGAACACAAAGAGCACAGAGGTTTATTTTTTTAACGTGAAAAATGCTCAGGCCCGGAAATAAGATCATGCTTAGCTCCAGCTGACAAGCATTTCACCATAAAGCTAAGAGTTTAGCAGAGGCGCATACTAAACGTGCTCAGAAGATACCAGCTGGACATGAGTTGCTATCGACTTGTAAGTAAACTTCTCAAAGTCACATACAGAACATAAGAATCTACAATAAGTTCTCACCATAAAATAGGGGCAGGAATTTGATGTTTAAGAAGCTGTATTAATTTACAGAACCAGAAGACAACAGAATTGCACGTTTTTTTAATAACAATGGACAGTGGCTAGTGGTATTATCAAGCCTATCTGCAATTCAACCGCAGTAGTATACTATGGTATACTGCTGTCTTTCTTTGCTTAGTTTATGATACAATTATTTACCTTTAAATCTTGCAATGGTGATGAATTTCCCTCAAATAGTTATTCTACATTCATATCTCCCGAAAGCATACATCTTTTACTGAAATTCTCTCTCCCAAGTTGTTAATACACATCACAGATAACTATCACTCTAGATTAAGTGCACATTAATTACTGTTAACTTGGAACATAATTCCAATGAAGACGCATACCCACATGCTTACACGAAGTTTATCACAATTAATGCTGTGATAGACAAAAGTGAAGATTTCTAATGAGTTGTCACTAATAAGTAACAGGCATAGTCCACAGTATTTTCATACCTGGAGTAGACTGTGTCACAGAATGTCAGACAGTATCTTAAACCTCGCTCCTTAAACTGATTTAATAGATTTTTAACTTTTTCGGGGGGGAAATGTTTAAAAGAAAAACCAAAACACTGAAACAAACCCATAAAAAACCCAAAACACGCACACAACCAAAAAACCACACCAGAAGGGGGAAATGTCATCCAGACCCTCAACACAAGTCCTCTGGACAGGCAGAAACCTTAGCCCAACATCCCCCCCACTCCACCGAAATCAGTTCTACTTCATAGTCTATTGGAAGGAGCTGGTAATAATTAGATGGTTGACATGTATTTAAAAAAACCCTGATCTCAAATGCGAAGACTGTTTCTTAATTATGTGATTCCTACCATGGGGTGTTCAAAGCCAAGGTTTAGAGATATTTTTAGAATAATAAAGATAGTGTGTATATTGCAAACCATTATTCCGCTATTTCTGCAGCTGTGTTTAATCGCCAATAAGGCACTGGACAAAACAGAGAATTAAATTAAAAGTTCAATAAACACAGATCAATATTCTTGTAAATACCAAGTCTATAAAATGATCTCTTTAAATGTAGTTATACTAACAGGTACCATGTAGATAATCTGTATTTGAATTTTATATGCTGCTTTAAGTCTAGTTAAATTTCTTCCCAGTAAAAACGTTTTTGAATCTAGGAATGACATCAAAAAAGAAAAAAAATATTAAAACCTTTCTTTATTCTTAAACTGTTGCTGTGTTCTCATTTCACATTAGCTCACAATCAGCTGAATAAAGAAGTCATCTTCTGTCTAACATGTAAATAAATCATCAGCTTCAGTTACTTTACCACTAGCTGTTTGTCATTCAGAAAAATAATGGTTAATCAATGACTAATCAATGAAGATGTGTAACGTATTAGTTTGCAGTCCTTCATCATCCTATTTTCCTCAATTGCCTGGGGGTTTGTGTTCAGTACTTACAGAATCGATTACAATTGTGAGTGATCATTCAGCTCATGTTGAGAGCTGTCAGCTGGGCTTTCTGCTAGGAGTTTTCACCTTCCTGTTTAATACGAGATGCTAATATTTAGCTGCATCTGACAAGCCAGATACTGTAGTAGAAAATTTTATAAGAAGTGCTTAAGTAACTAATTGCAACACTACATGTCACTTGATGAAACTAAACTTTTCCTGACTTCACAATAATCATAAGCATTACTGCCTTGCTGTGGAAAATTAAAAGAAAATAGCTGTCTGCTTGAGTCTGATCATGCCTGCAGGGAAGGCCTAAGAAAGGCAACTGACAATGATGCCTTTGTGCATAACTGCAGGGGAAACACCGATAATTCTTCAATTTTCATATAAACTGACATTCTTCACCATATGACATTCATGTGTGCACTCAATTTCCTAGGAGAGACACTAGAAAAGTTGGACCCTCAGACTTTTGATACACAACAACATAAATTAATAACAAAGGTTTCTATAACAAAAGTCATGTTTCACTGCTTGACAAGACTATTTTGCTTTGAAGGAGATTTAAGCTTGTCACCAACAGAAGGAGAAAAGATTGGGTGTTGTTCCCACACACACACCAAATATATTACTGCAAATGTATAGGTTTATTCACTTTAATTATTGTTTTCATACTTCTCTCATAAAATGCATGTCAGTGGTAGTCAGAGAGCGTGATGGTGGAAACTAATAATTGTTAATGTATTTCATTAAATATTTAGAACTGAGCGCTATCGATTAAAACAGGAATACGAAGGTGAGCAGTTTTATCAGTTTGAGCTCCAACAGCTCCCTCTTGCGATTGAAGTGTCAAAGCTCCCTTGCTTAAACTGAGCAACATTTGGGTGTCAGGCTAAGTTTATAGGCACTCTTTCAATACACAATACTAAGAAAAAGAGCGAAAGAGACGTAGCCTTAGCTGCAAATAGTGCTAATATATCTTTTTTACACAAAACATTACAATTTATTTCAATAATCAAGGTCATTATACAAATTTAATCAAGAAACTTTTCTTGAGAAGAAAGAAAAAGTCATTTCTCCGCTAATTTAAGGAATATAACTCACCGAAAAGTTATTTTTATAGTGTAGGGGTTTGTTCAGTTACCTTATTTTTATAGCTAATTTGATAGACAGGGAAGATAGCAATTGATTTCGGGAAACAAGCACATTCCCACTAAAGAGACTAAAAGCTGCACTTATACCCATAGAACTGAAAATAATCAGTGCCTGCTTTTTGCATAGTGAATAAAACCACTCCTAAGTACATCCTCTAATTCAAAACAATCAGTGACCCACTAAAAATAGCTACAAAGCAACATTATCACCTTGCTAGAGTAAAGAACATTCCCAGCATTAAATCTTGTTTCGTTTCTGTTTTTGTCCCTGATCGGTGTTGAGAATAAAATTACCTTCTGCAAATGAATAGATATTCCAAAACTTTTTTTGTTTATAAACAGATTGATAGAAAACACTGGCTTCTAGCATGATCAGAGAAATCGCTGATGTATTGGCTATTAGTGCATCCAGCAAAACTAAACCAGAATTGCTATTAGTTACAAGACTAGTACTAAACCAACAAAAATATAAGGCCTAGAAATTATGTGTAGCAAGAATCTCCCTACAATCAAATACCGTGCAAATACTGTAAAGAAGTAAATAAAATACTTGTAAACACATAATACTCATATTTAGTAGACAGAAGAAAGGGTATTTTAATTTAAAATCACTTGAATAAGTTGCCCCCAAAGATTTGAATGAAATAACATATTTTAATTGGTTGTTTCTCCCCTAAAGCTTCCTATAAGTACACAGAAATATCTAGATATGGTCAATTCATATTAGCAATACCTTGAATACTCAGCCCAGCTCCCACTCCTTCAGAATGACAACAAAAATAATTGCTCCAAAATCGCAAAGTGAAGGAAACAACACTTTAAAACATGGATGGTATTCTTAGTGCACACTCCTTTTTGTTTCTCATTTGTTAAATTCCTGCAGAGATTCAAAAAACACAAATAGGCACAGCAGGTCCATTCCCACTTAGTTATCTGGTGTCTACAGAATAGCCTCATTTTCTTAAGCTGTTGAAGACTAGGGGAAAAAGAAAAAAGCACTCGTCTGCTTATATCAAATTCATATTCTGAATTACCTTGTTTGGTCACCTGACATTTTTTCCTTTGGTCAGGAAGCCTCCAGCTCGCTGCACTGTTATTAACAATAACAGCCAGAGTATGGCGGCTATGTGTGAATAAATACTCTCATTAATGACTTTACAAGCCATGCTGACATTTCATTAAAATGCATTTCTAACAAAATTTTCTTGAGCAAAATTGCTAATCTTTGACTTTGAAATCTCTACACCAAAACATCTAAGCACCCATAAGACAAAAAAATGCTAATTTTATCCAAAAAATTGATAAGCCTTATGAACTATGATATGATTCCTGATGCACAGAACATTTTTCTTTTCTTTTTTCTTAAGATATAATCATCAAAACAATGACAAATGAAAGACTCAGAAAAGGTTATGACTTGACAAAGTAACATTTTTAAAACTTGGACACCAATCAAATTGATATAAGCATCAGTGATGCAACACTTTCTGACACTAAAGTCTTTACCACTGTCTAAAACATATAGAATAGCCTATTGTGATTGCTTAATGTCAACTTTTGTTCATAAACTCTTTCATAAAAGTGAAACAGGGAAAAATGATTTAAAGCAGTTCAATTTGTCTATTTACCTTAATCTCTAACTATTCCCATATGTCTTAGATACATGATGTATGACATGCCATAAACCAATTTTTCAAAGATCTACAAGACAGGAAAAAGTCAGGCTCCTAACATTTTATGCACTGAACTTTCATAGACAGCTGGCAAAACAAAACACTTCTAGGCTTCAGAAAAAGCTGAAAGGTTTTATTTGCATCTCTTAAATAAGATACAGTTGAAATACTTCTTCATACACACAACCTAAAGGGAGGAAGGTGGTCTTAAAAATCTGAATTAAACCAAACAGTTGATGGATGATATTTTAATAGGACAAGTAGACTTTTATTTAAGTGGCAAATGCTAGAGCTGCATGCTCATTTCTAAAGCCAGCCTGTGACACTGTACATTAAAAATTGCAAGTGGTGTAATCTCACTTTGTGGTCATATGCATAACTCAAGGCACTAAGTGCAATGATTTTTTTCCCAAGTATTTATTAGCAATGCTCACTTTAATATGCATCAGTCTGAAGAACAGGGCAGGGCAGCACACATTTAGCAAGATTTCCACTGGCAACTTAGAAAACAAGAAATATTGTACAATAAAAACGTCTGTCTGACTTACCTAGAATAAGCAGTAGACTGGAGGAAGGTGATGTGTCAATTAGCAGAAAGTTTTTGTTGCATCCAAATTGCAGCATAGGATCCATTTGGGAATAGGGGGTAGGCAGGGTCTTCGGTGGGATTATTAAGAAAATTAACACTGCTACTCTAAAACAAACAAACACAAAAAATATTTTAAAACTGCATAGATTGAAACAAGCTTAGTTTTATAAAATAAAATTAATTTAAAATCCTGTATAAGACATATAATATTCAATTTATTTTTTTAAATTTCATGCACACTTTTTGTTTCAATTTGAAATACTTAAATAACATTTGTTATCAGGTACAGATACCTGACAATGAAGAGAAGGGTGTATAAATTTTCTAAGAATGTTGTTTCAGAAACTTCACTGTCATGAAATATGTTTATGCTAAAAAAGACCAAGAAGGTTGTATATAGAAATAGAGGAAAAAATAAACATGAATACCTCAAACTTATAGCTACAAAATAAAGAGTTTTAATCTGGAATATAAATTTGTACCAATATATTATAAATCCTAGGATTAAAATGGCTGGTTTTAAACTTCAAATAAGATTGAGAAACAGACTGCAGATCATGTATACAATGTAGGGTCAATGCTGTATTGAATTTCCAGACCATTTTCAGACTACCTTCTGGCAATGGAAGCATTTTGACCACTGACACTTCCTATGGGTATATCTGACTATCCTGGTACAATGCACCATTCCCCATTATTGAATCTACAACAAACTGCTGTAGGTTATTCATTGATTGAGTGTTTAAGTGTATTCTTTGGGAGCAAATGGAGCACAAAATCTGTAAACAATCACATACACAAAATCAGCAAAATTCTTCACTTGAACGTGGTTTTCAGTTTCAGCACTTAATTATCTGTATTATAAAATAAATACCAAGCTCTGTCACTTTAAATAAAGGTGCATAGGAATTTTGCACTTAAAAGTTATACCAAGCTACAGTGTGGAGCTGCACATTTTATCTCAAAGATTAAGCCATCATTGGACAATATGACTACATGGGGACATGTAGTTTAAGCACATCTGCCTACTTTACACTAACATCTTTATCTAGATCAATTACAATATGCACTATCACTGTTAAATAACAAATATAGATGCAGACTGCAGATCTATAATATTCCTAATGGAGGTTAGAACATATATTAAGAGCTCCATTTTCATAAGCTCGAGCAATAATCATGTGTGCTCGTACGCCTGTGCATATCTTCAATCAAACCATATTTTGATATCATAAGAAAATGTTCCTTTTTCTCCTTTAACCTGTGCAAAACACTCTCATATATATATAACTCAGAGTTCATTTGTACAGTTTGTCTGCCACTATGTATTTATAGCTACTGCCCGAATGAGCTGTTTATACAGCACTAGGGAGCTAAAAACATAAGAAAGATGTTTGATGCCTATTTCATCATAATTTCCACCTTTGATTTAACAAACAAAAAACCAAAATAAAAGTATCATCCTGAAAATATGTACAAGTTATATATCTTCACCTTGAGACAACTGTACATGTCACTGCAATACAAATGCATAATAGAAGATTTACATTTCTTACAATTACATATTTAAAATTAGTTTTACCATAAATCTACAAAGTTTTATTATTTCTCCCATTCTCACTGGAAAACTACAACAATATTACTCATAATTTCAAACTAGCCTCCAAACACCAGGAATACAGGAGTCTTAGCCATGTAAAGCCCTTTTTATACAGATAGTGAAGGTTTGACTGTCCTCCAAAGAGCTCAAAATTGAGTAGTTTGGAGCAAAACACACGTGTTGAAAACAACATTCTGTTCTGTGAACAGAACTTCATTATGATTGTTACACTAAATCCTTTAAGAAGGATGAAAACCTGCATCCCTGCTCACAGAGATATTCTAGTGTATGCTGAGCATAGACTATGTTAAAAAATCTGATCCATCCATACACCACTTAGGTATGCATATTGACAGACAAAAATATATCTACGGGTAAAACACAATAGGACTTCATAAGTATTCAAGTACTTTAGCTGCTCATGTACTGCAAGTCACAGCATTAGAATATTCCGAGTTGGAAAGGACCCACAAGTATCATCAAGTAGCCCATACAGAGATCAACCTGTAACTTTGGCATTATCAGCACCATGGTGTAACCTAGTGAGACAACCTCAGCCCATCAATGATCTCCTCTTCCTAGTGGAACCCAGACACACATAGCTATATTCTGATTGCAAGCTGGAGTGAGGTCTTCAGCAGGGCTCCCTTGGAGAGAACCTTAAGTCCACAGTAAATCCAGAAGAACTCCATTGACATTCAGGGAATAAGACTGCAAATTGCACCATGGAGGGCATCCACTCTGCAACTCAGACAGTCGCAATAGGAGCTTTTGAGCAGACGCTCAAGTGTGTTATTAAATTGTGGTGAGGTATCAATTTCCTCTTCTGTCTGACAAAGTTCAAATTCATAGCTCTTACCTCCCCAGGGGACAGCACAGCCATCTGCCAGTAAGCCCAGCCTATCCTTTCCCTTCCATTTAGTAAGGTGTGCTCACATACTTGCTGGTTGTTGCGGGACAGGACAGATTTGTGTTTGGAAACCCAGCAGCACCAACCTTTAGATGTTTGCTTATTTCCATAGCTGTCCAAAACTCACCCAGGAATGAGATTCGGTTGCACTCCATTACAGGTATTTTTGTAGAAAATCTAGAATATTTTATCTGATTTCCAGCTGTCACTTCAGAAACGTGTAGATTTCCTGTAGTGTATCTTCTGGTCAAATGCAGATACGTCAAATGCTCCAAGACTGAAACATCAAATATCTACATTTTGACACAACCTACACATAAATTGCCAACAGCCCATAATCCCAGGGCATCTCAAATATTAGAAGCAACCTGATCACATCAGCTTTCTTGAGATGTGATGATTAGCACAGCCAGAGTAGCCACAGATATTATGGTTTCAATATTTTAGCCTGAAGTCCAGTTATTTCTTCACAACATTCATTGGACTACTTAGCACTTACTCTGTTTCTAAATACACCCCAGAAGCATCTCATTCTTGAGCACTAAACAACCATTCAAACAGCTCACTACTTCATATGAAATTGTTAATGAGTAAAACACAAGCAGTCCCTAGAACGAGGAGCAGAGCACAGATTTCCCATTCCTAGCAGAATACCCCATCAGGAATTCTGCTTATTCCCTTCAGGCTAACACCTTTTTTCTGCAAAGAAGGAAGGGAACAGCAACCTAGGTACATGTAACAGTGAAGACTCTCGCTGAAAAAGGAGACATGGGATCTGATATAGGTTCAAGTCTCTGGCAGTCAGACTGATGCTTCTTCTGCTGAGCACCTCACACCAATGGAAAGAAACTCCTTTCAAGAAAAGAATATCATGTTTTGCTTTTTGTAAAGAAACAGCTCCCAGGATCAAACACCAAGAGAAAACTTAAGGCTATAAATATCACATAAAGGTATATGTTCAAGGTCTGAAAAATTAATGCAGAGCTTCGATACTGCTTGTAATCAGGATTTTTTATTGACTGATTTAGGCAGTCACCTCATAGATGTCTTTAAATAAAAGAAATCAGAAGATCTGATGGTTCATGCTATCAGTGAATCTCTACCAGTCAGATGTCAAAGTAGAGGTTTCATGTCACAAATGAAACCCCTAAATGTCAGGTACTTCCACATCCAGTGTCATAACAGCTGTACTGTGCCCTTTAGGGGCATATATATCTGCAGGTCCAAGCATACAATTGTGTGGATTATAAAAAAGACTTGGAAGCACTTAAAACCTCATCTCAAATCTCTTGTGACTGACTAGTTTCATGTGAATTCTGTTATGTCACAGGCTTCCTTTGGGAGCCGTTAGAAATGAGGATTTATGTCATCATGCAAGTTTTTGTAATACTTTAAAGTAAGGCAATCACAAGAACAATTACAACAAGAAAAGTAAAAGATGTGGGCTTTCTTTCATTTTTATGGGGTTTTTTAAATCAATGAAATTCTATAGGGCTGTTCTATAAAATTCTATAGCACTAGGCTTTTTTTATAAGCTCATCTTATAAGGTTGGGTAAATCTAACAGTATTTTTTTAAAAAAAAAAGTCACTGTAGAGTTTCCTATTTTTGTATTTGAGCTGGTAGGTGAACAAAATTAATTTCCTCCTCCACATATTAAACACATACAATAAAGCAAACTATCATCGTAAAGAATTTTTCCTTTGGGACAGTTGTCTGCACATCCTATCCCCAAATGATATTAATATGAAAACTGGGATATTCAGCACCTTTCTTCATAAAAATTGATTATCTTCTATTTCCTATCCTGAGGAAGACATCAAGACATCATGTGATCACCTTGTCACTGTTCTGGTTTAAATGTGGTCAAACTTCTGCTGTAAACTTCCAGAAGTGAGACTTAGTCATTTGACATTTCATTCCCCAAGTCAAGACGTTGATTTGCTTAAAGAAAGTGGCTGTGCTGCAATATTAATTTTAAAGTTGGTTGTTTTTAAAAGAGCTATCATAGGGATTGCTTACATGAGATTGAATCAAAAGGGCTAAATGAAAAGTATCTGAGTGTATTTGGACGAGCAAGCTGAAAACTGGCAGGGATGCAGAGCTTGCCATTACAGCTGTGCTCACAATCAGGAGTGGAAAGACTTGAGATTGCACACACTATATGAACTCTGCACCCTGATGCAGATGTATTACAGCACAGTTTTGAAATACATGGTCGCTTTCTTTTGCAGTCCTAATATGTACTTTCTATACAGAAACAAATGTAGTACCTTTATGCTACATATTCCAGGCAAAAAAAGTCTTCTAGAACATCCAAAATGTACATGTAAAAAACACAGTATCATCTTAGAAAAGAGAAAAACAAGTGCAACAATTCTTTTATTCTTTCATTCTCCCGAATGCCTATTTACCTGCTACCACGTGTTTTGTGGTGTCTAAGGGAGACATTGACAGCTGAAAAGAAATTTGTTCCATGGTTGCCACATAAGCCCACAAACTTGCCAGAGCACAGAAAGACTTATATCTTCAGGGAATACCACTCTCAAAAATACATTACTAGGACCATGCCAGGCTTTATCAAATGTGTTAGTAGGCACTGGTTTAGAAGTTAGGAGGTAAAGTTTGCTTTTCAGAAATAGTTTTATTCAATAGGAAGAAGAGATTTTCACTTTCATTTGTGGGATGAGAAAATGCATGAAACAGAAAAAATTCCTTGAAGATTATTTAGCTCCAACTTATCTCCATATTACCTGAAAGTTATTAACCACCACCTTCTTAGCAACAGAAGTTTTTCAGTTCCAATTATCCTGACTCAGAATTTTATCCATTCTGTAAAATTCTGTAATAAGAAAGGCTGAAGGAAAATTATTTTTTATCAACACAATGGTTCTGCTTCTAAGGAGCAATTCAAGGTGGAACGGCAAAAGCAGACAGGACTTGGTAGAATCCTGATAAATCACGGACTCATTTAGGTGATCTAGATGATTTTTAAGGTCCCATCCAACCTAAGCCGTCTTATGAATTAGGCTGGAAAAAACATTTAAGAACATAGAGTTCAACTGTTAACCTAATGCTGTCAGGTCCACTATTAAAAATGATTATATATATAGTCTGCTTCTCTTTGAACAATTGTTGAATTCTAGTGTTTATAATAGAATACCTGCATATTAAGTGATACTAAAAATAATGTCAGTCTTATACCAGGAAACCTAAAGAGAAAAAACCCTCAGAAACAGCTTTTTGAATGGACTGAGCTCTGACCCATCCCAACCCCAGATAATAATAACCCCAAATAATTTCCTCATCAAAACAATATTGAAGGGGAAAACTGACACTTAAAAGGAAATATTTCTAAGTTTTTGAAACTTTTATTGTTTTCAATTACATTTTCTGGGTAAAAGATAGTCTCTTAATTTAAGACTCTTTTCCACATTAAAAGTTTGTTAGTTTTGCATCATGATAGATTCAAAAGACCCAAAACAGAAGAAACATAAGTGGTAGTAAAGGAGAAAAGTAATATTAGAAGCTAGATTATTACACCTGAATGCAAGTAAGTGATTTCTGAAGATGCTACATTTCTTTTTTATAGAGTATAAATGGGGTGAGTTCATTTTTTTTTATATATCACAGCTCAGAAAATAACTGTTGATCTAGAACAGCTGGAAAAAATTAGTTATTGACACATCAGTTTAGAAAAGGCTTAATATAGAAGGACAAGGAAAGGGTGGCATATTTAACATTAGCATAACAGAATGACATTTATTGCAAATTTAATTACCTAATATGCATGTTTGAAAGTTGTCTGAAAATAATCACCAACGACTACTTGCAGTGACTGAAAAATTAACAGCTCCAATTGCTAAGGATGCCAGAGGCTGGCAGAGGTAATGCTTGCTGCTGTTAGCTGAAGGAGAAAGCTGGTATTAACACTGGCACGTTTTGGCTAACTAGGGTAGTATTATTCCTAAGGTAACAGTGCAGATGGTACATAAGTATTTCTGATGGAAGACATATCCAAAGAGTAGACGATAGACCCTGAAGAAATTTCTCTTCTTCCTTCTTCTAATAATCCTGCTACTTCCAAGTTAGAAAGAAAAACCCAAGTATGTCTAATATAGTGGGAAATACAGAAGACAAATCTATTGCTACCTGCTTGCTGCTCACAAAATTGACCCTTTTCTAACCTATGAGAAAATAGTAAAAATAGATAGACTTTGCCAGCGGTCAGCTGAATGCATAAGGTGAGCAGGGATGTTTGTGATTGATAAAAGATACAACACTTGGAAGCCTTGGAACAGAGACACTAATCCACAAAATGCTAACCAGAAAAAGTTTTTAAAAAGTATCCCAGACCAGACTGCAAATTCTTCCCAAGGAGAGGAACTGTATAAATTTTATCCCATGTTTTTTTAATGAGAAATGGCCCTAATAAAGATATTTATGTTATTGTCACAGGGGTAACCTGCCATGTAAGCACTGCCCATCACAAAATTAGCTTAATCAAGACTAAAAGGCATGCAAGACTTAGCAAGAACTATTTTAACTTCCCCCCAAAATACTCGAGCACTTCTGCAGCAATGTCAGCTAAAATTCACTTTAAGTTACATATAGACTTGAAATTATATACATACTACAAAGCCGAAGTCAAATTTAATTGTGCTTGATCTCCTGGTTCAAATATTGCTTCCAGACCTCAAAGAACACTATTCAGAAATAAGTTTAGACCATGATTATATTTATCCCAGGTATATAGTTGCAAATATTTCACTAGAACTATTTATATAAAAATGTGGTTGCTGTCACAATAATTTATTCTTATCTACTGATTTAATTACCTAGATAATCTCCAAATGTGAAGGCATAAGATGACATCCTCAATCCTACAACAGAGCTCTCCTTTCCACTGACTAGGATAGGCACTTATTCTTACGAGGATTACAGAAATGAACAAGAGCTGCATGCACAATCTCTCCTTGCCTTATTTAATTTTCAGCTGTAGCATAAACGAGGTCATCGCCTCTCTAAGACAAAGACTACACATGGAGAAGAGCCCATTGCAGAGCTTTCCCTAATTCAGGAAATTAAATTAGGGTCCTTTACATCTCACCACCCTCCAGCAAAAGGGAGCCCATAAGAGATGAACAGTAAATCTGCAAATCAGAAATGTGTTTGATTCCTTAGGAATCTGAGCTAGCCACTGTCACTTAGAAGAAAAGAAAATTGCTTATGAGTGATCTACTGCACAGCAGGACTTCGGTCGTGGTGACTTGAGTAACCAAAGAGCTGAGAGTACCTGAGAGCTACACTCACCCCTTCCGTGCTCAGGCAGTCTCAGAGCAGAAGTAAACACTGTCCCAAGTACTTACTGTTAAAATTAAACAGCTCCTTAACAAATGAGGGGACATCAAGCACCCAACCCATTTTAAACTTACAGGAGAGTCACTTCAAAAGCTGTTTAAAGCACACTGAATTTTTGATAACAGACTCTTTTTCTCCATACAGGCACAACGGCAAAGGGAGCATTTGTTTGAAATTGATCCCCTAGTGCAAGTTTTAATGTGCTGTTAAACTCAGCCATTTAAACCAGAACCAGTGAAATAAAACTCTGATGACTCTTAAAGATTTTAAGATTAATGCCGGAGGAAATTACCTTGCCTAGTCATGCCTACTTTTATTAGTACCCTGCAGTTGTGTTTCATTTTGGATGTGGCAAAAGTATGATTTGAAAGTCAAGAAGGCAACTACTTGCATTTTGTATTTAATTATTGAACACAGAACAGTGCTAAAGCTGCATTTCCAAAGTTTGTGGTGTTGTGATTTGCAAGTTTTTCTTAACAAAACTGCAATCTGGCAGTAAAACATTGTCTTATCACAATCAGACTGAAAAATGTCATGTGTCTTTTGTATAACATATGTGTAGTAATCATACTAGCATTGTAGATTTTGACAATTTATTTTCTTATTTTTAGATAAATTTAATTTTAATACAGTGAAACACATTTCAGTAGGCTCCATTGATTATAGACAAGGGTTGCAAACTTTAGTGTTATTCCCAGTGTATTACATTCAATTTTTATTGTAGTATGGGATTTTAAAGAGAAAGCCAGTTTCAGCTTATAGTGAAGTTGGCTTTATTCATAAGGTGTATAGTGTACAGGGAATTCATTAGCAAAACGGCAAAACAAACTAGACCAACTGGGTTAGAGAAGTCCTAAAACATTTATCAAGCTCTTCAGATGAGCTGTACTCCCCTGGCACATCCCAGCACACCACGTGAACTTCTGCCCAACTCTGCTCATGAGCTCTAGACAGCTACACACTTGTGGAAATGTTTCAGTGCCTAATCGCTAGATACACAGCTGAAAAGATATTCAATATACAAATTCAGCTTGAAATTAATACAACCTTCTCTGTTTACTTAGGCCTCCCTTTAAATGCAAAATTATGCTGAATGAAGCAATTTCATCACCTCCCATGTGTTCTCATCTTTTCACTACCTACAAGTGTAAGTGTCCACAAAATTTCTTATCAAAATATATGTGTACTAAACAGCAACAGTCTGGTGGAAGGCAGTACACTACCTTTTAACATTATTGAATAGAAGAATTGCACAAGAATAGCATTTGTTGCTCCATGATTTTATTTTGATGGTAGTTCACATGAAAAAGGACTGGAGGAAACAGACAGAATAGCAGCAGAAAATATCTAAATATTTCTGGAACTTTCTTTCTTCCTTTTATGGCAATAATGAAAGAGAAAATTTTACAGAAAATAGTAGTGAACATTTTTTAAAGTACTTTGAACTCTTCTTAAAGAAACATGCGACAAACAGCAAAAATCCTCCAAGATATGCAATGTTTTCATCATGGAACAGTACATGCCGATATTCAAACTTGAACTATGAATCACACAGAACTCCTTTCAGCTATTTGTGTCTGTGCACATGTTTAGCACGATGTGGACAGGTCTATAGAGAGAAGTAAATGGATTCTGTCTGAGTCTATACTTAACCCTCTCTGGCCCATGCTGAATGTTTTTATAGTACTCAGCATCACCAAGCAGTAATTTTGGGAAGATAAAGCACAGATTTTCCGTTTGTAACCAGCAAAGATACTTTTAGGAAGAGAAAGTATAGTTACTTAAGCCATCTGGCCAGGGCATTGGCCTTAACTTTCTTCCTCTTGCAAAGAGCTCCATGAAGACTTTGGTGACCATAGGTGGTCAAGGACATTGAATTTACATCTTGTCTCAAAAACCTGAAGATTGTTATGCAAGTATATATGAAAAAAATAAAATCTTGCACTGACAAAAGGTGTAATTCCTATAGTTAAATTTAAAATTTAAGGCTTATAGAAAAAAAAAAATCTCACATTCTCATCCCTGGACCGAAATTCAATGAGCACCTTTCATTGAGTCACTAGAAGAAATCAATTTTAGATGTTTTAATTTTATGCTGCAGAAATTTTACATTTCTTCACTGCAGATTGGACCTTTGTCTGAATAAAGTAAGAACACCAGCAATTTGTTATATCCAGGATCTTGGGGTGAGAAAAGAAACAGAGAAGTAGAGAAAAATACAGAACATGCTGCAATGCTAGCATGTACACTTGAGCATATACTATGAGGGCCAAAGAGGAAGGCAGTGGATGGTCCTGATAAAAATTTATGTTTGTATTCAAAGCCCTTCCCTTGGAAACAGAGCAGACAGAAGCTGTGGGATTTTTTAGTTGCTTTACTCCATAAATTACATTTGCTGAGCACAACACACTGTTGGAATGCCCAGTCAACCTCTAAATGATAAACCAATCCACCCTGCTGACCAACAGGCACCTGCCCCAGGACGTGGAAAGGGGATTCTTGTTCCAACCAAGAGAAAGGACTGAAAATCCATTGAAGTCTTCACTTCAAGGAGCAGCTGTCAAGCAATTCCTGACCCAAAATTCTAGTAGCAGTAGTGACAGGAAAAGTTTTCAGCCAGTTCCCTTTGGGATCAATCCTTCCCCTCCGTGTAATAAGACACAATAGTGTAATCTTCTCAGCAGTACAGATAGGTGCCAGAGCTAATGCTTACAATGTAGGAGCTGAAGGAAGCCGGTGCCTAATGCAGAATTAACACATTCTGAGAAAATGGTGAGGGATAGATACATTTGGATATCCTGGGAAGATTGAAGTGCAGAATTAAACCTGTTCCTCCAAGAACTGTATCCATCTCAGAATATCCAAATCAGCTCTTTCCCTTTCCCATCCCTCATATCCCGTCCCATGCCAAAATTATTTAAATTCAGCTTATACTATAAAGAAATCTTATGCCAGGTGATCATACAATAGCATCAGTTTTTGGCAAGACCTAAAAATTTTGCATATTCATGCCTTATTGTGGAACACTTTCATAAACATTTGTTGCAATTCATTTTCCTAATTTCAGCCTTTTGCTAATATTGAAGGCTCTGCTTTCCTTTTGCTGCTTGCTTTTATGTCCTTGCCATGTCTAATATTTCATTGTGTTTAACTACAAAACAGATTATTTTTCTAACTCATCTCCAGAAGTCAGTTTCTTCCACTCATACCCCAACAAGATTTCAGTCTTCTTGGTTTCTTACTGTAAGTAACTAGGATTGGATGGGAAGAATGGCTAGACTTCAGTACTACTTTATTCTGAATTAAGTTCTTGAAGATAAAGGCTTTACTTCTCTAAGTATTTATTTATTTTTTTTAGAAGCCATCAGACTTATTATACAAAAAAAAAAATCACATCTATTTGAATACAAAAGAAGTAAATCAGACTAGGAAAGGTTATATCTTTACTGAGAAAGTGCTAGTTACACCTAAACAGAAAGAAGTTGTCCCGGTTTAGCTAATAGAAACAGGCTGTGTTGTGGTTACATACGTAGGTTTGGGAGTTTCCCCTTCTATATTTACATACTTCTGTACATAGCTTCGATTAAACTAAGTTTATACTGTTTATCTCTTGGCATGAGAAAACCTCTCTACAGCACACTTCATGTGCAGTCCTGGACATACTCGGTCAATTGTCTCCAACACATCATTAAAAAACATTTAATCCTTCCCTTGTGGAGCCTGGCATAAGGCTCTCCCCTGTACATCCAGGGTGATGCTGTGATTTTATTACCAGTGCCAGTGGTTGGGCAACACTTACTGATGTGAAGCTGTGCTAAACTTTGCTGTGTTTCTCCATGATAGTTAAATATTTCTAGGATTCCTGCCATTGCAATGTGTAAGTGTATACTTAAATGCTTCTCTCAGTATTCCAAAAATTACATTCACTCTACAATGAGAAGGAAACAGAAGAAAGCACTGAAAAGATTTTAGAACAAGGTTGGGGATACCAAAAGAAGCGGGAGCTGTGTTGCCAGCCAGATTAGCAGAGCCAAAAGGAAAGCTACATACAAGGTAGAGGACATTAGATGTAATATAGTTCAAGTTTTTAAAAGTACAGGCAGAAAAAAATATAGTTTGAGCAAAAGTTTTAAAATAAACTTTAAAAACCCAAATACTTTCAAATATACCAGAGGGGGAGACAAGTGTTTGAGAAGAAGAGTTAAACAGTGAAGGTTTTGGTGAACAAAAAAACCCAAAGAAAGAAACCAAACCAACCAAAAGAACAGCACATTGCAATTCTTCAGGCACACAAACAGTGTGACACCATTTCCAGTTACAGACAGGATGTCCTGAAGGAAAATTTCCCTGAACATACACACAAAGCCTGAAGAAAAGATCTGAATGTCCAAATATATTTATACAACTATGTGCATTGACAGTGGTTCTTCTGCATTCATGATGTTCCACAGTTAGAAGAGGTGACCCTTCCTTGGAAATTTCACTTGAATCAACTACATAGAACTGGATTTTTAACAAAGGTGAGAACCCAGAAACCAGTCAAAACACCTGAAGAAGGACTTCTGTTCTTGGAAACTTCTAAGTTGAGAACTATCACAGCTTCATTTGATTAATTTGGAAGGGAAGGATGATCTAATCCCTTTAATGGTTTATAAAACAATCAGCACCAAAGAGACAATCAACCCAAGCTCCAAAACACTAAAAGACCCTGTGGACCTAGATCACAAAAGCCCCAGGCCTTCAAACACATCAAAAATGTGGACAGAGGCTCTCACACACTGCCTCACTTGCTTTCAGAACACCTTGAGCAAACTAAGGAATATCTGCAAGGTGCCCTTTCTCACAGACCCTTGGAACTTTCCTAACTCTTCTAAAAGACACATGGCTTCTCCAAAAATGTACTATGTACATACTCAAGATTTAAGGTGTGCCCAGTACATCTATATCCCCAATTGTCATCTACCAGACTTCCTTAAAATTTCATTCAGATGCAAGTTACCACTTATACTGGGAGAATATAACATGTCAAGAAATTCACTCACAGGGAAAGATTCTGTTTTTAAATTAATACCCATGACTGGAATCAAATATCCCACAAGTCATCCTTTGCCTAATGGAAGCCAGCAATCACAGAGCAGTCAAGACACAAGACGGACATTAATTGCCATAACTACAGCTGAAAATATTTGCTAAAATTATTTATACCACTAACAAAGCTATCCACAGGTTCAGCCAATTTCTAACCACCACTGTGAATCAAGAACTGATAAAAGGGATCAAAATATTGCTAAATACTGCAGAATATTTTTTCCAAAAAAGAACCATTCTATTTATAACTTCTCAGCCCAGAAATGAGAAAGAGCTGAATAAAGAAGAGACAAAACCAGAACTAACGTTCATAGCTCTACAGTGACAACAGTGTTTTGGGAATATTACAGTTTATTCACTAACCCTCTACCCCCAAATATTGCCTTAGTGTTTCACAAATGCTAATTATCTGTCTCTCTCTCTGTGCCATGAAGGTTAGTGACCTTGTCACTCCTCTCCTTGTTAATACTTCCCCTTCGCTCCACAGGTCCAATCACCTTTTCTTTCAAATTGCCTAATTGATGAACATAATCAAGTTAAGCTCAGAGCAATTGTTCTCCACCTATATTTAATTTTGAAGGGTTTTTACTTCTATTTCAGATGCTGAGACTGGCTTTGTGTTCAAAAGCTTTTTTGTCCCTCCCCTAGGAACCTGATAAGAAATAAGCTGATACAGATGCAGTCTTATCAAAGAGTTTGAGGTGGGGGGATAAAATTTGTTACAACTACCCAAAGAGCTGAACATCACACCATCATTACACTACTTAGCCTTCAGATATGTGGAATTTTTTTCTCAAGATTCAACTTATATTTGCAACCTGAAGTTTTGGAAGAAGACATAGGAGAGCATCACAGTTTTCTGTAACTATTTTTTTCTATATCAACAAAAACAAGTTAAGAACAAGGCAAATCTCAGACAACGATATTAGCCCTAATACTAATGCAAAATTTTGTGTTAAGATACTCCCCTCCTCCACAATCACTAAATCAGACTTACCACAGCTGCAGCAGCAGGATTTACAACAAGTAAAACACAAATTTTTTCCAAGTTTTGAGGGTACACAAGTATGGGTTAAAAAAACCCAACCAAACACACACACAAAAGGATAAAAACCCAAAACAAAATCCCAAACAAAAAAGCCCCAAACAAAACTTCAACCTTCTTCCACCTTACTTCCAAAGAAACTTAGTCTCCTAAGGCAACTTAGATCCTTTGAAAAGATTGATAAAGTTTCTGCAGACATTATCACATTCTGATTTAAGCCAAGCCAGAGACACAGTTTCCCTGCTCAGTACAGGGAAGCAATGCCAACCAGCATTAAGAGCCTCCCAACTGCACATATTGCTACAGTGCTGGCCATTGGACATATTGACACAGGATAATTCTGTGATAAGGTTCAAAGAATCAAGTGGAACCTTTTAAATCTCAATACACACTACTGTCTTGCAAAGGTACACATGCTCTGTAATGTCAGTGTTTACTATATCTGCAGACTAAGTATCATTTTGAAGTTGTATCACTGTTTTTCCCTCCAGCTGTTTTGGGTCCTTTCCCCATACAAAGTAAATCAATGTATAAATTTATCATGCTTTACCACACGTACTAAAGCACAATATGTTTTTAAATCTAGTCCAATATCAATAAACCACTACAAATAATTTCTGTGGCTCGGAATTTTAAAAACTCTAGGAAAAAAAAGGTTATTTTTCAGATTAGACAAGCCACACCTATTTCTTTCCTCCTGCCTCAACACTTTAGGGTTACTTTATTTCTACTGGAAGCAGCTACTGGTTTATGTTTGCCAACTTGGTTGTCACTGAGGCAAGCTTGACACTGATAGGCATCCTCACAGAAGCACACCAAGCTGTTTAAGAGCTGTAGGATCCCTCCTTTCCAGCTCTCAACATACTTGTATTTGAAGCTGCCAGTAGTACTTAATGTCATGGTTGTGGGTAGCAGCTTTACCAGCAGTAAAAGAGAAACCACCAAACTCCGTTCAGCACCTGCAATGCCAGTAAGATCTGAACTCAGGTTTCCCGAGGTGAAAGGAGAGTGTACCAAGTCCACCATGCCACCTAGCCCTCAGTGTATTAAGATTTTAATTAGTCACTTTACTTATTATTCAGTCAAAATATGCTGGATTGAAACAAATTAGATTTTTAGCACATATTTCAGACATTGGCTCAAGTCTTGCAAGGATTTTCTTTTATTATTTATAAGATCATGTGCTGTCTTCTTGCTGAAAATGAGATGGTCTGCAAGAGGAAAAAGGTAAAAGAAAAGCAGAGAAATGAAAATCAGATATTCCCTAATGATATTTAAAAATAGAAATTTTGCTACTGTTACATACAGCATGTTCCATCTTTTGAGATTTAATGGCTCTCTTGTGGTTTAATGGAGAATTACTTTCAGTAATTGATTATTAAAATTTAAAATTGCTAACCATCTTCATTATTAGATGAGCGAACATGTTATCCTTGTAATTAAAAAAGCTTGAGATTCACTTTCATCCTGTTGACAGAATGGGCAGATAGGCTCAGCACTCTAGTGCAATGGTTTCAGGGTTCTTGTTGGACAAAATTAGCCAGCAAGCTATTTGATGGTGAAAATAGAGAACATTCTCAGTCTGAGAAAAAAAATAACGAACAGAGATGAAATAATAAAAATCCTTACAAACTAATTAAAGCTTTCTGTCCAAACTATAATAGGCAGAATACAGAGAGCATTTTCCAATGAATTTCAGTTTAGTGAAAAAAAATTAAAAAACAAACCATTAAAGTGTATTGTTTGTGTTACAAATGTATATTATTATATGATTTTTTTCCCCTAGATTTAGGGCTATTTTCACCTTTTGGAACTCAGTGCTGGACTCGTTACATGCAGTAATACAGGAATGTGTCTGGGATAAATGGGAAGACTACCATGTTCCCCCTTAAGAAAGCCTTACAGCTGAAGGAAGGAAAATAGTCTTCCCAAATTACAAAAAGGAAAAACCAATTTTAAGATCAAGTCTTAAGTATAATCCAAAGGACTGAGGGCTTGCACAAGAAAAGTAATCCTTTGGCCTTTCTTTTGAGACTAAAAACAACACTTTAAGTCCTAATTTTAATGCCATAGGCAGCTAATTTTCATACCACAGGCAGAACATAAGCAAAACAAACCCAGCTTTCCCCTCCAAGGCATCCCCCCAACCCCCCCATAAAAAAGAAGGAATTATATTTATTACAAGGTTTTAATGTTAGTAAGCATATTACCTTTTTGGAAGTGTCTGCATTACGCTGTCAGTTCCCACACTTTGCAGAATTATACAAGACCACCAAGAGTTCAAGATTGCTACACAGTAGCAGAGCTTTAAACAACTGAAAATAATATTTTCATCCTGTATATTTAATAGTAGTCTCCTTGCCAGAGATACCACTTACAAAACTTAGTGATATATTTTCTCATTTCTCCAGCAAGATGAGAAATTCACCACCTACACTTCTTACACAAAAAGGAATCAAGAAATTTCCAAAATATAGAGCAATGTTGGAGAACAATTATTTTCCTATTGTAATTAGAGCAGGTATTTTTACCATCAAACTGGGTGATCTTTATAATTAATGGTAAGATCAGTGTGAAATGTATGAACCATGAGAAGCACATTCCACAAGCCCCAGAGTATTTAAAAACTCTTCTCCTGGCTATTCCAGTTCAGTTTGTTTCCCTTCAGTTCTTCCCTAAGATTGTTCTTTTCATCTCATGTCAAAGTGCAGGAATTCTGTTTACTGTATGCATATGGTGGCATAGGTTGCACCATCTCAGCACAATGCCAGGGCAGATTCAGAATGACAATAGTACCTCAGGTCACAACATCAACAATGGGCACGACATGCCAAAATTGTGTATGTGTTCCTCCATATAGTTACAGCAAGTATATTAACTGTAAAGTATTAATTACAAAATATGCAGTTTATATGCTTATTTTTCAGTGTATATGTTAATTTCTGTATCCTGAGTGGCTTGCAAACAAGCACTTTGCATTAGTGCATAAAGATATGTTATACCACATCCTGTCTAATGCTACAAAAATCATTCAAGAGGGGCATTAAATCTTACTTTGAATCACAGAGTAGGACCAAATAAACTGAACTTTCTAACTTCAGTGTATCCACAACTCTCTATAGCTAAACTAATATTACCAAAATACTTTATCCAGTAATAGATAACTTATCCTTAAGCCAGGAGACATGTGTGTGAAGGACCCATTTTTCTATATACATTATCATCATGAGACAGACTTTAAAGAAATTTCTTATTGAAGGGGAAAATTAGTATGGATTTCCTGTCTAGCAGGATGCAAGATGTGTATAGCTGTTCAGGAAGCCTCTGGTTTGTTTTTAAACAAAGGCAAGCTGGAGCTTAAATTGTGAGGTTATGGTATCACATGGCCCATTACATGTATAGCTCCATTTTACATAGATAAAAGATTCTCTTAATCTTCCAAACTGCAAAAAGTCCTTTCACTATAAATCACAGGACCACAGAATAAAATAGAATAGATTGCAAGGAAGGATGAGGCCACTATTTCAAATGTTTCTGTGTGAACCATTTTGCATTTTTATACACCCCTCCTTTGAACACTTGATGTCTTGAGCCTCACTGGAAGACAACTGAATTCCAAAGTTAAATTATTTTTGAGTGAGCACTGTCAGGTTAGGACCATGGAATTATAAAATGAGATGTCAATAGGATTAATTACAGGGATAGAACCAGAAGAACTGTATTTTTAATCATAAAAAATCAAGTTTTCCCTCCAATATAAAAAATACGTGGAAGTTCTTTGCATATATGAGTGATATTCCACAATATTAGCAACACCATGCTGCATTTTACTTCATCGTGCCTGAACTTCATACTTGGTATTCAATATCTTAGTGTAAAGACAAAAGCCAGATTTCACCCTCTTAGGTCACAGAAATTCATGTCAGAAATCTATTCTAATGCTAAAGACCTAGAAGATATTGGGAACATGAAACAAAAATACAGAAGAGCTTAGTTTTCAGCTTTATCCTGTGAGGCACAGAACACTAGCAGATATCAGCAAGGTCTTAAGTGATATAAGTACTTTGGAACACTCAAAACACCAGATTACTTGCTAGCCTCCGATTTCAGCTGAGATTAAATTTACAAAAGAACAATGTGAAAAATTAGATTTGTTGATTCCTTTGAGGAGGCTATTATGGTTAGCAGGCAGTATTCTGTAAAGTTGATCCAGTGGATTATACTTCCTTTGGTCACACATTGTTCATTTATGAAGGCTTGGAGAGATTGTACTGAATGGACTACATTTGGCAATCTCCAAATCGCCCACAACAAGGATTTAGTAGGGTAGGGTTGGAGGAAAACAGGAAAGGGACAGGTGGACAAACCTCTGAAGTGCTACACAAATAGTAATCCCAGCATGGTTTGCAGAGCCTAAAAACTGAATAAAAGAAGAGGTGGGAAGGAAAGGCAATTTATGTTTGCCGGAATCTGCCTTTTCCTTTAAGGATGATTCCTAGTTAGCAAGCTCTACCATAAGCAGTGACAGCAAGAAGCATCCCCTCATGTTTAAATGTAAATATTATAACCCTCAGGTTTGTTTTAGAGATAGGGAAGGGGAAACAGGATAGGCAAAGTGAGCACTCCAAAAGGAAACAGCTACAGCTTGGCCAAAAAGCTTCAAGATTCAAGTACCCACAATACACATCCACATAAAGCTAGTGCAAATAACCATACAATCACATGACTCTATACAGCACATGTGAAAATCCAAACCCTGGGCATGCTTGTGCTTTGCTTTTCTTGTGTAACTCATCACAATCTCCTGTATGAAAACACTAAATCCCTTGAACTTCACTAAAGCATCTATTTCCATAAAACACTTATTAAAATTACAGATTGCTCTAATTCAGTATGTCATTAACTAATGTTGTTGTGGCTGGATTACAAACCCAATGTCACCTCTACATGTGACGCACTGGGTATCAGTGGATGTTTGGCTCTGTGCCTGGCTACAGCATGGGAGACCCAAACCTTCAAAGCTGGCCTTGTGTCCTCCTTTCCTCCTGAGAGAGTTTCTCCTTGTCCTTACATGGCTCTGCTATGCTCTTATTATAGGAGCAGAATACCTAAAATCTCATGCAAAGAAATTTCTACCAGCAGAGACAGAATATAAAGGAACTACGTAGGCAACATAGTTGATTAAATTCAAATTTTCCTTCGCTTACATTTTGTAAGGTACATACTTTGCTTATGCATGCAGGAAACCCCTTCCACTCTTTTTTTGTTAACTGCATGCTCCATTTTGGTTCCAACATACATCACCCTGTCCAAGCTGATTTCCATTCCACTAATATTCTTAATGACTAGCTTATAGCAAGCAACTTCTTGGATTTTATGGTTTTACATACAATGAAGCAAAGAGAACTAATTGTTTGTATTTTCAAGTGAATCAGCAAAAATTACGTGTAATTTAACATGGATTCTTTAACCAAGATGCAGAGGAAAAAAAAATAGATCGTTATACTTGCTTAGAGGCATTATCAGAAGTCTGCTACTATTGACAACAAAAAGCTGTGTTTATATATTAAAGAAACATTTTTTAAGAAATACAGAAGCATTTACAATCGAAAATTCTACGTTCAGCTTCACAGGGAAAAATATACAAAAGCAGGGAAATTACTTTCAACTCCAATTACAATCTCAAAGATGAGAGAGAATACCCAAGAAAACCCCACCACACCAAAATCTCAATTTATCTTTTTTGTTTCTTCTGAATATGAATGAAATCTTATGCTAGTGACACTCACTCTATCATATACTGTTAAACATAACCATCATTTTTCATTCATATCGATATTCATTCAGGCAATGAAAGAATTTATCACATCATTAATGCTTGATTTAAAAAAGGATGCATAAGTGTTTAAGTACTGCATCTAGAACAGGTGATTAAAGGCATTGGTATGTTTTTTCAGTAGCTGAACTACCACAGTGTACTAAATTTGCACATTACTACTGAAGTTACAATTTGAATATTGTCCCAAAATGATAAAGGGAAATGGTGAAATACTTTGAAGACATTTTTTCAGACACCATCAGTGACACAGACAGACAATACAATCTTATCTTACTGACATCATTAAAATAAAGCTGAAATGGAGCATTCTAATTAAATTCATAATTTCATTACAAATAACATCAGCTGGTAGCTATAGCAAGCCACGACAGCATTTTTCTCCCTATCATGATATAGTCTATATGTGTTCTGGATCTAGAGACCTATGCCACTACTTGACAAAGTATAGTAAAACAGAAGATCACCAAATGAAAATAAGAGTTCAGCAAAAGAGGCCCTTTTTTTTAATAATAAACCCTTAAATGATTGAAATTTTACACTGTTATCTTTATGTAGGAGGTTTTTGATAGGCATTTTCTTTCTCTTGTTGTAATTATGACAACTCATAACTACAATATAGCTATCCATTTAAAAATCTCTTCATTAACATAAATGGTATCAACTTCAGTCAGTTTTGATCTTTCTACAGGGAATAAAATCTTCAAATGATTGATAACTCTCTCAGCTAACTACATTTTCACACCATAGCAAACCAAATAACTAGTTTACTGATAGATTCAGCAAATAGGACTTATGAAAGTCCTCCAGTCAAATTTTTCCATGGCTTTAAATATCTATTTGCTCAATTTGCAGGATCTGCTTTAGCTTGCTAAACTCCTGCAAATCCGTATTACTGTGCCAGAGGGACTTAGATGTGGGTTTACTTTCATAACTACTTTCATATCTGACACCTGAGAAAGAGGCCCAGTCTGGCACCCTGGGCTTTTATTTAGTTAGACCAGCCTATAACATACAGTATCAACTGCCCAAAAAAAGACAGTCTTGTACTAGCTAAGGAAATTGTTTGAATTATTGTGTTGTATCCAGGGCCATAATAGTGCAGAAGAGCATTTCTTCCTGGCAGCCACTGAATTAAGCACTGCTTCCAAAATTGATTAGGTGCAGAATGGTGATTTTAACAGTTGTTTTGGCTTTTAGGGTGAGGTGGAGGAACAACAAACTGAAAGACAACTTAGCATTGTAAATATGTGCCTTATTGCACACACACTAAAACCTTACAGCTTAAGTGAGGTGCTTTTCCCATTTTCAAAGAATTTCAATAGAGACATTTTGATGAAAACCCAGGGGAAAGTTGAAGTCATGAAAGCAGAGAACAGCTCCTACTCAGAACAGTGAAAAACAAAGATCCTGTTGTTCATAACTGCTCCAATCCCAGGTCATGTTAGCTTTTTTTGGCATTAAGCAACAGCTGCTTAAAAACTGTCTTTCTGCTGACCAGGGAGACAAAAACACAGCAGTGCAGATCATTACATTTCTGGTAACACTGAAAAACCTAGGGTACAGCTGAGCTGCTAATAAAGCCTGCACAAGACATTCTCTCACACCCCACATAATCTTCTGGTGTGTGCTCAAGGCACAGTTACTCCTTTTTAATCATATATTAGCTGTTAGCAACTCTTAGTCAAAAGATTCCTACTCTTCCTTTGCCGTATAGGAGGTAGCTATCACCCAGTCTTTTACCTTCCTCTGTCAACTCCTGCAGAAAAACCTCACTTTCCAATCCCCAAGTCACTAATGTCCCTCTGCTCAAGACCATCACCACCTCTCTTCTCCTGTCAGGTTGCCCAGCATATTTAATTCTATCTTGAGGCAGAGCTGAATGCAGTCTTTTACATCTGCCTCCATCAGGCTTGTGGAAGCACTGCTCAGCCATCTGGGAAGGTTTCTAGGCCTCTCTTTTCAGTAGAGAAAAAGTTATTCTGTAACCAAGTTGTTCTGCTTAACTAAGTATTACTAAAGCTTGTGATCCTTTTGGATCTTCACACCGCCTTTTCCTCGGTAAACCAAGTACAGATCCATTACCTTCCTCCAGTCTCTCCCACACTGGAATTTCAATTGCAATTGTCACATTTTTTTTCAATAGGATTTTTACTGCTATTAAATCTAAACTAAGTATGAGTTGCAAATGGCTTCTAGCCTAGGGCAGACACATCCTACTACAGGGCTTAATACTTTATTTGACCCTAGTTTGAACTTCATATCAGGATGCACAAGACTAATCAGATGGATAGCTTCAAAGAAGAACCAGGCATTAGCTATTTAGGCCTTTTGCTTAGAAATTTTTCCTCTAAGAACAAGCACAACACAAACAGTAGCCCGTTTAAGAACAAAGACTGTTTCCACAAGCTTTGCCTTTTCTCCCTGATAGGAACACGATTTAAGGACCTACAAGGCCTCTACAGCAGTGACCTTATCTAAGAAATGTTGCACATGAGGCAGTAACATACATACTTTAAGGCAGAATATCAGTGTGCAAAAGGCACTTAATATGTGCAATACTCTATTTATCCTCTTCAGGAATTCTAACCTCCTACAAACTGAGTCAAGAACAAACACAAACTGCATCTATAATAAATTTGCCTATAAGCAGCAATATAGTCATATTCTGCATTTACAGGAAACTCACTAATGGATCTGGACACCACCCTTAAAAGACCTGAAAGCTTGGGATCTTCTCATTCAGTTTATTCCTTTGCATCTGGAAGGCTATAAGAAATCTTTCCTCTACACATTTTTGACCCTTTTGCCAAAATTCATACATTTAGTATCTTATGTACTGTGATAGATGAGGCTCTTTTTCACCTCTGTTTTCACACCATCCCTAAAACTCATGACATTATTAACCTCTGTTTTTCAGCATCTAATAGATGTCACTAGAAAAACAGTTTTAATAAATGCATCCTGGAACATTCAGTTTGGAGCTAAGGTACCATGTGTGAAAAGGAAAAATAATGATAAGTGATAAATGGGATAAAGATTTTAGGGAAATTTTATTGTATTTAATTAATCTACCATTTTTACTAAGTTGCTTTCAAGTGAAATGGCTTTTACCAACTCCTTTTGAAAAGGTTAGAAGGGTATTCCCTGAGCTACAATCATTAGCATATAGATGTCTCTAAGTGTTAATTTCTGTTTTCACTGAATGAATGTAATTTAAAATGAGGCCCTTTCAAATCAGTTAACTTTGGCCATTTGAGGAAGATAAGAAAAACGGACTCAAGCATGAACCCCAGCAAAACCTGCTTCTTAAGGATAAATATATGTGACTATTTAAGAGTCTCCATTGCCACATGCTGCAAATGATAGATTTCAAGAAAATTATGAGAAAAGGTGGATGATGGGATTAAAATCCTTCCACTAGGTGATAGAGTCCAATAATAGGGTTAACAATAACAAAAAAAGGGTTATTTTTATAGTTCATTTTTAAAAAGAGTTGAAAACCAGTCTAGAAATTACAGAGGCAGCAATTAGTTTTATACCTACAGCAAAACGTTGAATTTCTCCTCTTCCAGTTTTATGCAACAAAGGAAGAAATTTAGGAGCTGATCCATCTCTTAAATTAATGATTAATATACCAACTCAACTTCATCCGGATAAGGCTTGCGACTCTTTTGAGGTTTTCATTTAAAAATAACCCAGTACATGTCCAGTATGGTGTACCATGAGCCTCTGACACAGCTGTCCATCCAGGCCTCCCACATGCCCCAAGGTTTCTCTTCAGCAGGTTTCTAACATATATACACCATAGAACATGGTTAATAAAGACACAGAATATTTGTAGTTAAATGCACCTCATCCTCCAACACAATCATACCTTCACCAGAACTTAACTTCCCTGAAACTACATTTTCCTCCATTGATAATTTCTTGCTTCAATGTTTTTAATTCATGGAAGAAAAACAAAGAAATAAGCAATCAGCTTTAGTCTTGGGGAACAGGAAATAAGCATAACATTTGGGAAAGTGATTTGTCCTAACCTACACAGAAATTCCACCCATTCTGGCAAAGCTACAAGGTTTTCGATTATATTTAATTTGCACATACTGAAATGATCATTGCCATATTTTGGTTAAGTCCTCAGAAAACATGTTTGCTCTGAACATATCAGGATCTGGAGAAGTCAGACCCAAGCCATACCATTCCCTTGGCAGCAGCAGATCCCTCAAGTGCAGCAGGAGCTAGGAAGGAAACCAGAAAGATCATTCTATCTTTTTACCCATACAAGATACGATTATATTAGGGAAGGAAAGAATGCATTGCTCAGAAAGTCAAAAAAACCAAAAAGGAGTAAGAGGAGACACTAATGCCTTGTCAGCCCTCTTTCCAGAAACAGAGAGCAGCAACAGCCACAAGATTGAGTCTGATAGATAAAATTGAAAGTCAGATCATACAGACATCAAAACTACAATCTAAAAAATCCACAAACTCCTGCTTCTACATTCTTGTTCATCAAGAGAGATTAATAGAAATCGTCTAAGTTATTTCTCTTTGCCACTTCTACAAGCTGCTTCATTAAATCAATTGAAGATTCCTGTTGTAGGCTACATGTAATGGATTGGTCAGGAGAGAAGTCAATATTTTTCCTTAGATATAATTTTTCTCTAGTTCCCCACTTAATAATCAAAACCAGTTAATTATACTCAAATAGTATTTAGGTTGCAAAGACACAAAATATCCTCCTTTAGAAGAGGCCAACAATGACCATCAAGTTCAACTTCCAGTTCTGCATATCCCCAAAAATTACACCATCTATCTGGAAACATTATGCAAACTCTCAAACTGTCAGGCTTGGTGCTGTGACCACTTTTCTGGGGAGATACTCCAGTGTTCAACCACCCTCTGTGTGGAGAGCCTTTTTCTAATATCCAACCTAAAACTCCCCTAATAACTTCAGGCCATTCCCTTGGGTCCTAGTGTTGGAGCAATCAGCCACTGCTCCTTCACTCTCCCTCACGAGGAAGCTAAAGACTGCAAAGAAGTCTCCCTTGTCCAAGCTGGAAAACCAAGTGACTTCAGCTGCTTCCCCCTGAGACCTCATAGCCCTCTTTTAGGTACCCTCTCATAGTTTTATATTATTCTTATATTGTGGCAGCCAGAACTACACACAACAATTAAGGTGAGGCTGCACCAGAGCAGAGCAGGACAATCCCCACCCTTGCCTGGCTGGCAATGCAGTGCTTGATGCACCCCAGGACAAGGTTGGTCCTCTTGGCTGCCAAGGCATTGCTGATTCATATTCCACTTGCCGTTGACCAGGACCCCCAGGTCCCATTCCATGGGGCTGCTGTCCAACCTCTGTTTCCCAGTTTGTAATGTACACGCAGGGCTGCCCCATCCCGGGTCCAGCACTACAGAATCCAGCACTCACTCCTGTTACACTTCATACAGGCTGGTGGTTGCCCAACTCTCCAATTTGTCAAGATTTCTTGGCAAGACCTCTCTGCCCTCGAGGGAATCAACAGCTCCTCTTAATTTAGTGTCATCAGCAAACCTAATATACCTTTGTGTCCTGCATCCAAGCCAACATTCAACTAGGGAGGAAATAATGCATTAAACAAGTCCTGACAATTACACACATATACAAGACTACTGATTTGAGTTCAAATAAAGTTCTCTTCCTGGGAAAGGTAATGTCAGTGCAAACTTTCCCCTCTAGATGCTCTAAACAATATGTCCAGATCAGTTCTCTTGCCTTAGCCTTCTTTCTTCTCTACCACCAGCCAAAAACAGGCCAGCTGATGTCAGTTGTAGTATGGATACAAGACTATTTGGACTTGGATTAAGACCAGCAACATGGTATATGAAAAACTGAACAGATGGCAAGAACATTCAGCTTTGATATTCTTTTTTATCCTGGTCACTTTTCTACCTCAGATTTGCTTGAAATATGCTGATCATGCAAACCCTCAAAATAAGCATTATCCTCTTCAGATACACACACATGCATTATGCAACCTAATATTTGCAACAACAAATATATAAACAAGCCAATCCCTAGCTGGTATTACTATGAATTGTTGCTAATAAATCCAGCTTGTTTGAATAAGTTGTGCAGTGGAATTGCAGGTAATCCAGTCTCTGTGTTGGATGTGAATTGGCTAGAGGAGGAGGGATTTCCCATACACAGAATTCTTCACATGATTTCCTAAACTTACACTATTTATGGGCAGTATCTACACTGCATATTGACTTCAACAGCCCTGTTCTATGAATAAGCAGAATTTATATGTAAAAGGCCAAGTGAAAGTTATGAAATCACCTTCCACAATTACAAGCCTAACTGTGTTATCCATTGCACAGTGTTATAAACAAATTATAAATACACACTTTTATCTTGGTTTCTAATCTGAAAGATATTTCGGAAAAGCATTATACACTTTTTACTCTCATTCGCATCCCTGAAATTCTATTTTGCTTTAAGTTTTCCTACATACAGTTCCCATAGAGTTTCAAAAAGTTCAATAATTAAATTTCTTCACATCATCCCTTCCACAACAAAAATTACCGAAAAACTCCTGTGCTTTTAGCAGACCTGTAAACAAATAAATGCCATCATAGTCTGTATCTTTTGCAAGGTTCTTCATTAAGTAGAATCCTTGTAGTTTGTTCTTAGTGTGTATGAAATGTGCACAGTCTTTAGAAATGCAGATAATCAAAAAAAGAGCCACTAGGGAAACAAAGTGATAACATTAGCTAATGCCACACAGTAATGTTTATTTAACAAATCTGTGTTGCATGCCTGACATTTCCCCTGGCATCAATTTGTTTTGCTTTTCTCTGATAGTAGCACAAATGCATTTAAAATGTAAACGTATTTTACACCTACCAAAGTGTATACACAATATAATAAAAGCATATATGTCTTTTTTAATATCTTATGGGAATACATACTGGAGATGTGCAGAAAGCCCAGCCACCAAGGTAAACGATCTAGATTATGAAAAATGTTCATTTTTAGCTTTCCCAATAGCTACTAAAACTGCAATTGTCAGTGCACTGTACATCACTGCATTATGTTATTTATAAAGTGCCACAATGTGACAAAATGATGCTATCCATCAGGATCCAATCTTAACTGAAAGTGGCAGGGGAAGTGGAGTGGATGGAAAGATATCTTCACAGACCTTTAAAACTGGCAGTTTGGAATACTTACAAATGGCAATTTTCAGAAGTTTAATTTACTAGTCATTTGTAAAAGTGTACACAAATGATTCAATGAACCAAATTAGAAAAAAAAAGAATTTCTACTTTCAAACTTCTCTGTAATCAAGCCATCTCTTTCTCCACTTTCCTTCCAGACAAAGTTCATGCTGCTTCATTCATCCACTCAACTTCATTCGAGTCCTAGATTTTCCAGCCTTTCTTTTCAGGATCAGTACCTTTCTTGACTTAGAAAGCCAGCCCAGTCAGTTGTCTCAAAAATATCCTATTTGTTTTCCCTTTTCCTTGATATCCAACAGTCTTTGCTGCCTCACTGGACTTTTTCTGAGCACTGACAACCCCAATTTTACATCTTCTAAAACATTCAAGTTATATCAGACAACACTTCAGGCAGGATGACATCCTCTCTTGTACCCATAATCTTCTGCAGTAACAACTTTTATCTCCCATTTTAAAAGAAAATAAAGTATCATTAAATTCAAAGTAATGGGGAAAAATAACCCTGAGGCATGCATATGCAATGATTGGTCAGCAGTTAGATACTACCACTATGAAAACACCAGTTCAATTCTCAGGGGTCAGAAAAAAAACAAACAGTATTAAAAACAGAAGAAAAACACACAGGGAAAACCAGACAAAAAAGTAAAAATACTACAAGATTTTATATACCAAATTAATCACAAACCTTTTATTTTTAAATGCAGCTCTGATTACCCCATTAAAAAGCCACCAGGAATACAGAAAACATTCATAAGGGAGACAGTTCAACTCTTCAACTGCTCTCTTGCCCAGCAGAGTTTCACCCATATCTATAAAGTAACAATTGCTGAAGTAAAGCACATCACCTACTCACTACTTGTTGCTTATAAACATCTGGTAAACACATCAAGAAGCATGTTTTAAAAGACACAAAACTTTCTTCACATGAGAACTGTAACACTGCCTGAGAGGGGGGTGGAAGTCAAGAGTAAAAATGGAACCAAATAGCTGCCAATACTCCAGTAATAACTAATTAAGAACATACAAGATGCAGCCCACTGAAATAGGGTCTCTAATGACAAAACGGTTACAAAAGGAGACCCAGCATTTTGGGGATGAGATGAGGAGAAACCCCTAATCTCAAAGTAGCATTTCCTAAAGCCAAAGAGTACTCCTCTTTTTGATTTGTTTTATCTCATCTCTTCAGTGCTCCATTGTGCTTTCTCCCATCTCTCCTGTAGAACAAGTCAGTTTGAATTTCTACCTCTGACAAGCATTAACAGTTTTCCAGATGCAAGAATTTGGGGCAGAAGGTTTCACAGGAGAGAGGATACATAAAAATTATTCTTTGACCCAAAGAGAATCAGAGCTGTTAACTCAGTTAACATTAACTCCAGTTATAAGCCAAAGTATTGAAAAATTAAAGTAAGCTAACTGGAAAATGAGGTTTAACAAGAAACTGTACACATATAGGTAGTTTTGACTAGATATGAAATTAATACTACAGGTTTATGTCTTTTTTAAACTATAATCAAGAAAAGGGGCCTAGATAGAGAACCTATTTTAGAACCTAACATAGAAGCCTTACTGCTATTATTTCCACAGTAGAATCTAGAAGAATATGCTAGGATATGCTGCCATATGGTCATATTTGCTCAGTTCCCCAGCTCCATCTATTTTCTTCTCCCTAATGAAGGCAGCTTGTGTCGCACAAAAAAAAAAAAAAAAAAAAAAAATCAAAACCAAACAATAAAAAACCCACAAAACAACAACAAAACACACAACAAAAAACCCAAACAACAAAAACAAACAAATCCCAACAACAACAAAATCAAACCAAATCTACAAACCATTACATGAAAAGATATCAGTCTAGGTAATAATGATCTATTGGCCTACATAAAAATATCACTTTTTACTTTTTTGACTGATAACTCCTCTACATGGCAGGAAAACAAAAAACATGAATACTTGCTCAAAGACATACCATGCTTTGCATTATAATAATGGAAAAGTCTGCACATAATACTCGGAGCTAAATGCCATTGTGTACTAACAGCACACTGATGTATTTGTTACACTGCTATGCTCTGTTAGTATGGACACAGTACACAGGTTGTACTTCAGAATATGTCTTACTGGGTAGCAAGAGTAACACCTGAACATGTGCACAGAATTATTTTTGAGTCTGCTGTCTTAAAAATATTTGAGTTAATGTTCAGTGGAAAGCAGAGAACTGAAAGCACAGTTCCTCCTTCTCTGACCTCAGTGTACCACACCAGCATGATTCGTTTCCATGTATCACCAGAATAGTAGTAAATGAATTGGCAGATCTCAATTTTTAAGTGGAAAACACCTCAATGCAGTCACCTACTTCTTTGGTACTCTTTTTCACAGCTTCATGTAATCCTGCTCTCTATTACCTCTGCAGAGAACTAGTCTTTTTTGGTTAGCAGAGGAAAACTCAAAATCTTCCACAAAAAATTGTAATCACTATATTTATTCCACATTCATCAACTTGACATGATGAGCCTTTATTGTTCTTCTTCTAAAGATGTTTAGATGTTTTTCCAGCACAAACACCAGGCAACACAGAAGTGTTTAGGTCAGAGTAATGTGTTACTGGCTGTAGGCTACAGTGTTTTATTTTCCTTCTTCAGTGCCAGTGCTGTTTATCCTCATATAGCATCACTCTAGACCTTTCTCTGCCACTACTGTTTTTCCTAACCTGTTAGTTACCCTTGTCTAGATCTGTCATTGCCTCTATCCCAAGCTCAAAAACTTAAACAGCGACATTCAAGATTTCCTATCGGAAGTCCACAGTGTAATTATTTTATGATTTTGGAAGTGTCAGCTGGGGGCAATGTGCAAGAGCCACAACTCTTTGAAGCCCCACTTTTTCTTGAGTTTCTACTACATAAAGAATCTCCTATGCATAATATCACAGAATAAGAGAAGTTGGGAGGTACCCATCAGGATCATCAAGTCCAACTCTTAGCCCTGCACAGAACACTCCCCCAAAGTCACACCATGTGCCCATGAACATTGAAAAAACTCTTTTTGAGCTATGTCAGGCTGGTGCTGTAACCACATCCATGGAGAGCCTGTCCCAATGCCCAACCACCCCTGGGGGGAACAACCTTTTCCTGATATCCAGCCTAAACCTCCCCAACACAGGTTCATGGCATTCCCTCCAGTCCTGTCAGTGGTCACAAGTGTGATCACTACTTGTCCCTCCACCTCCCCTCATGAGGATGTTGAAGACTGCAATTAGGTCTCCTCCAGGTTGACCTCAGCTGTCCCTTAAGAGGCTTCCTCTCCAGATCCTTTACCAATCTTCATGGCCCTCCTTTGGACATTGTAATTTGGATGCATAAGTTTTAGTTTTGACTTTTTATTACTCAACACCAGAAAAAAGCAAAAACAAAAAAAAAAAAAAATCTCAAAAAGAAAAACAAAAACCACAACCCACTCAGACTGAGGGTTGTTTCTCTGCCTTGCTCATATCAAAGATACCAGGACGTGTTACAAATAATAAAATCGAGGCAACAGTCTAATTCAATACACAGGAAAGTAGTAATATGCTGGGATTCACTGAGAACTGCGGCTGACACACTTGATGGAGATAATCAATTTACTCTTGTTCCTCTTCCCGCTACTCCGAAATAACATACAGTATAATGAGAGATGAAAGTCTGTTAGAGACTAATTAGAGATAAGGAAGTGTTTTGCACAGATTCTTCTTTACCAGATGGTTTCCACTAATATTCACTAATAAAAGCCTGGTTGAGGAGCTTGCATTCAGTCAGATTGGAGAAGGCAAGAAACAGCACAACTATGTCTGCAATTATTTCATTCTAATGACTGTGTCAGTACCATCCAGGAACTCTGTAGGCTTTATGATTTCCTTTACTCCATGTAAATTTATTTTCTGCAGAGTAACATACCTGACAGTCTTTCTGTAGCAAAACTGGTTCTTTTGGCTGTGAAGACGAAGTCTGAACTGGAGTCCTGTCAGTATACAAACATGCATGTATTAATGTGCATCCTTGAGGATAGTACTACCTGTCTTTCATTTGTCATCAATCCTATTCACCTATCAAAAGTTTTGAACAACTTCACTTTGACAGGTCAGTCAATGTATCAAAATATCTCTCATAAACTGTTTCTGTTGGCAAGATACCAATTCATCTCAAGTGTCATCAAATTATTTTGGCACCCTTTCACTGTCTCTCCTGTTCCTTATTACATCACTGCCCAGAAGGAAATTCAGATAAGTCTATTTTCTATTAGAAATATTTAATTCAAGTAGTAGGGGAAAAAACACTGCCCTGGCCATTTGTCAGAAGATCTAAGGTAACACACATTTAAGCATGAATAGCAAATCCTTCCCAAAGCATTATCATGTAGATCCTAGAAGCTATTTGCTAAAGATTACAAAATACAAGTAATTAGATTGCACACACACATTTTAGATATGAAAAGTAACCACAAAAATACCTACCTACTCAAAAAAAGAGGGACCCACTTCCCCTCAAAAAAACCCAAAAAACAAAAACAGACTTTGTGTTTCTTAATGCTCAAGAACCATTTCAACCCATGGTCTTGTGCCTTCCTCAGATCGTCTCCATCACCTGATGACTTTTTGCCATCTTCCTGTGTTCTTTCTGGTGGGATTTCTCTTTACTGATCTTCACTTAAAATTATTCTATCTTCTAAATACCATCTTGGTTCCACCCACACAGAGCAGACAAGTGATTTGTTCCTCCTTCCTCCCACACCAGTGAGAAAACAAACCTGAGGTCAGGACTGTTTGTTTATTTATCCTCAGAATCTGCATCCACAGGCAGAATACTCATCTCCCTTTGTACCAATTACACTTCTACAAAATACATTCATATGAAGTCCCTACTTTAATGAAATCATCTTAAATATGATTGTACCTTGAATGTCCTCTGGCAGAAAGGCATCAAAAGAAGAGATTGTCTGAGGTGATCTTGTGCTGTCTGTGAAGACTATTATATGTCCAGATAGACTAGGAATAGAACAAGAGAACCTCTTCACCAAACCTACTGCTACAGCCAAGCAATTTAAACTCACATCATGATTCCTGGGAAACAGAAATTCTTTGCAAGAATACTGTACAGAGGTACAATATATGGACAGGACATTTTGTTTGTTTAAAAAAGAAAAAAATAGAATTATTGAGTTGATTTGATACTTTGAGCCTGTATGTAAAGTGTGCATTTTAAAAATAATCATCTGCATTATGAAGTTTGTGACATCATGGACTATTCTATAAAGCACTTTTTAAACTGTCCCAGTTATATATGTGAAAAGAAACTATAAAAATCAGAATGAATGAACAATTCTTAAATTAGTACAAGGGCAGAGCAACAGCTTTTTTCAAAAATGGCTTTTATGCTGAACATGTTTGCAGTTTTCAAATTTATGGGTGTAGCTGTCAACATGTATATTCACTTTTAGAATATCGTCCTGGCTTAATGAGGTCTCCTGGAATGATTTCTTCTAATAAAAAGTTAACATGCTTACATATGTGGTTTCCACCTTTCTATTTTTTTTAAATATCTAAGCTACTCTTCAGCAGAGATTCCACAGCAAAGTTTAAAAGTAAACTTCACAGCACATTCAAATACTTCAACACTTCAAAGTCAGCTTCCAGTAAAACTTCCAAGTAACAATTGTCAAAGATAACTCCTAACAAGCATAGATCCACATCTTCAGCCAGAAACCTGTGCCAGAATAGAGTCACAAGACAATTGCATTTTAATTACAATTACATACCATCACACCAAATGATGCCAAATTAGTAAATAGAAACAGGACTGACTAGTCTCTTCATCTTTTCTCAGGTCTTGTAACTGCAACCCATACGATGGGGACAGCTCACTTCTGTCTCACCATCTTTCCACCTGTCTAGACTGTTTCTGCTAGGCAGAGCATAAAATGCTTAGATTGAGATAATCCACGCAACCCCCTGAGAACAAAACCTCCCCTACAACATCAGGCTGCCAAGCGATGGTTGAGAATTATCCAGTAAAAATACCAGTGCTTCACTAATTCAGAATTGCTCCATGAGACAAGTCACTGGCAGAGGTGGTGAGGCTTTTCAGATTCATACACATCCCTGCAAGAATGTCTCAATTATGGGTCAAACAGATTAAGAATCCTCCCCAGTCCCAAGCAGCTGAAGTAGTTGTTCTTTTCTAATGTACTCCATGTCATCTTCTCATTCACTTTTCTGCTTTTCAGGGTTCAAACTGCTACAGATCACATGGCTAAACAGCCACAGTTCTCTAGCTTTCACTCGAAGCTCGTTTCCTCCAGATTCATTATCACTGTTCTCTTCTTTGGGAGATCCCTATTTGCTTAGTTTTTCTTCTCTTGTATTCCCCACAACCACTCTGATATACTGTAAAGGCAAAGTACTCTACTATAAAGATAGTAAGTTAACTCAAAACGGAATTTTTAAAAATTTTTGTTCTGTATAACTTAACAGAGAAGAATTTCTCCACCATCACATTTACTTGTGAAGAGTCTGTATTATATCAAATACACATTTCTCCTACTGCTACAACTTTGAAAACATCCTGAACAGTGCATGTCCATTAATCTATTAAATACCAAGTGCTTCCAGCACTAGATTGAGCCACTGTAGATACAGAATCAATGCTGCTTCCAGGTTACATAAAAAATTTGTTAAGAGAACGTACAAATCTCTTTTTTATAGGAAAATATCTAGGAATATAATTCACAAAAAAAACCTTGAGAAATTATTTTCTGCAGCTAATAAAAATATAATTAGAAAAAGAAAACAAAAAGTTAACAAAAAGCTTTTAACAAAAGTTAAAAGCTGAAAAGAACATCAGTAGCTAACGTTCTTGCAACTCCTTGGATAAATGTGATGGCAAAAACATATTCATTCTTCCCTGTGTTTCTAAATCCATGCTGAGTGATATGGCATTATTTCAAGTGGAAGTAGAAGCAGAAGTAAAGCACACAGCACTGCAGACAAATAAGCATTTCACAGAACAATCTAGAATTTGTTGCAAACTCCCATTATCTTGATCAAGTGGTAATACAATTCAGCTGTACTTCTTTTCCATGGAAAAGCCCTTTTAAGCACCACCTGTACTGCTGGTACTCTGAATTAGCATGTTAGCTTTATTTCTAGCAAGAAACCAAAACAATCAGATCATTCCTTTAATATTTTTTAGTTCCTAACTCTACAGTCATGAGGAATGAAGAACTTTTTCTTTAAAAGTGTCATACATCTTACACTTTCACAAGGCCAAGGCCACTTCAAATATAGATTCCTACTGCAAGTTCTTTCCTTATGGAAAGCTCAGGGCCAGCATGGAGGGAGGTTTGGTTGGGTTTTTTGTGTTTCTTTTTCTTATGCACACACAATGCAGGATAATAAGCATAAAGAGCAATATCAACATACAAGAGAAAAACATTCTTAATTTTTAGTTCAACTTCATATACTGCTCTTCATTTACTTCAAAAATAGAGATGGATATTGTTCAGTCACAGTGAACCCAGTGACCACAGACCATCATTAAATATAAAATCAGCTACAATTTCCACTTCAGCACCAATTGAAGTATCACCTTATTACACTTTGTAAATTTCCACAAGCCCTCCAAGTTATTTTTGACATCTTTGACTCTGATCCTGCCAACACTTACACACATTATCTTAGGCATACAGAAATCCATAGCATTATGCACAGCACACAAAGACATACACGCATCATTTAAAATATGAGGACCTCATTAATTGTTTAGTACAGAAGCGAACCCCTCCAGACGTGATGCGTACAGGTTAGGAAAAATCACTCCAAGAGCATATCTATTGTTGTTCCAAGTGTTAGCATCTCTTAAAATTCTCTCAGTACCCTTCCACCCTCCTACACATATCACCTCCTTTACATTCTCCTTAAATGCCTAAAAATAACTAGCTATGCATATGGTCGGAGCACCACAGCCCTATACCATATAACTGGGGAAAGAATATTTTAGTTTGCAAAGCTGACCTCACATCCATCATCAGATTATATTTTTCCATGAGTTATTTCCCAGAACTTAAACATTTAGCATAGGCTGCAGATTTGGCAATTGCAAAGTTCCACATTATTTAGCAGAGCAAGTATTTTTGTTAAAAGATTACCACATCAAACCACAAATTAAACAAACAAAAAAAAAAAACCAAAAAAACAATCCTGTGAAAGCTTCATGTGTTTTTTGTCCTACCTGCATTCTCTTATATTATAAAGGGGTTTGAAATTATATATTTCATTTCCCTCCGTTTAAGGGCTTTTTCATTTTAGAAAGTTTTCACTGACATTAAAAACCAGTCTAAACTCATGACCTCACATAGCAACATAGCATTCTATGCTATATTCAGGAGTGGGAGATTAAGCACTCCTTCTTTGTTCAGCTTCAGCTGCAAGGAGAAAAGCAGGAAGCACCTCGGTCAATGTGCTCCTAACTTTTTTCTATCAATATTCTTGCTCTAGCTAATGCTTTTTCATCTGCTCCTTCCCTGTCCCCAATCAGGTGACTGGTACAGTAGAAGGGGAAGCTGAAGTATCTTTGTCAAAAGAGGTGTTTTGAGTTAGCTCAGAGCAAGGACATCTGAGTACAATGCATCTCTGGGAGCACTGCAGAAATGCTTCCCAAGACTGCCTTCTGCTAGGGAAATTCCTAGGGCACAGTCTTAATTTCTCACCATCAAAGAGGCACACCTTCTATTTTACCTAAAGAACAATCATTTTTTGCTCAGACTTATCCTTCCCAGTGAGCTCCTAGCCATGCAAGCTCAGTGGGGACAGTAATGCAAACACGGTTGTTGGGTCTCACTCTAGTAAAGGCTGTGCTGCAGTTCTGCTGCCTTCTACAGCCAGGGCTAAAACCACAAATGGTACTTCATAGAACTGAGGCCTCAAGTGCTACATAGAGCTTAGAACTTTAGAATAAAGGCACCCTACTTCATAAAAAGAAGAGAAAAACAAAAAGGGGTAACATAACAGATGCATGACAAGCTCCACTCATTACTTTCCCTTCCCATCTCAAAGCCCCAGTCTTAAAAAAAACAATAATAACACTTACTTTTCATACCAGCCTCATCCCAGCATACAACTACTATTCAAACCCCATTGCACATATTTATTAAGGGTAACTCATTAACTCTGATGGTTTCCAGCTTGTGGGGCTCACCAGCATCACCTGAGGGGCAGCTGCTGGTTTTCCAGGAGGCTGGGCTGCTTACACCCCCCCTTGTCCACACTCTCCAGGAGAAGCTGGAGCAGGTCCTCACCTCCCTTCAGGCTTCATCCACAGCAGCTCGCTCCTACCGTGTGCCTGGGGCCATCAGCTATGGCCTTTGGTGGCACTGCACCAGGCAGAGCTGAAGGAGAGGGAGAGAACAGAGAATTTGGGCTGTCCCTGCTACAGGGTGCTGAGTTGTGCTGCCTGCCACGCTGGGATGGCAGCCCACAGCTCATCCTAAAGCCTCCCTCATGCCCCTGACACACTTCAGCTCCAGTGTGTGGCCAGGTCTCATTTCCTCCTGAACTCTCTCACACAGGTGCTACAAACCAACTCACACCCCCCTGAATGTACCAGCAGATGCTGAAAGCTGTGCCATGTCAGCACCCTTGGCTGCTCTCAGCTGCCTGCTCTCCCTGCAGCCATAGCTACTGCCTTGAGGAGCGTGGAAGGCAAGAAGCCTGGCCCTAGGACTGACTTCTGTTCCAGCTACACCCTTAAAGGGCAGTAAAGTAATTTGTTTTCTCTCCCCCATTGAAAGGAGGATCTCCTGAGCCAGCCCTGTAGGTTCAACATCACCAGGTGCTCCCCCTCACAGTGGGCTCTGGGGAGTCCCTGCTGCCCACACCCCAAAGAGGCCATGGGCACAGCTGCAACACGCCTGCCCTCCTCCCACCCCCAGGAACACAGAGTGAGGGCAACCCTTCCTTCAGGACCAGTGTGAGGGCAACCCCTCCTCAGGAACTTTGCCTGGCACCAGCCATGCTGCCCAATGGCACCCCGTGTCCAATGGCACTCCTGTACCTCCCTCCCCATGGAAGCCCTGGGGCTCCTCACTTGCCTAAATCCAGCATGTGCTCAAATGTTGTAGGAACTGCATCTCCATCTTGACAGAGTTTTAATTGTAAAGTTTTGAGGAATCATCTGTATTATCAGTGCTAATCGCATCAAGTTCTATTTTGAAAATACGACTCACTAGTTGATAAGAGTTTTCCCAAATTGCTTAAAAGATTAATAAAATAATCAACTTAGCAGAGGGGAAGAAAAACCACAAACTATTCCTGTAAGGGAATCTCTTTATTGCCTATACATGTGAATAAGCTGTTTTAATGCTCAGGTTCACTGCCTCCTCTGCATTTAATCTCTTCCCTTTTATGTCCTACTCTGAATTTTTTTAAAAGACTTTCAGGCTTTTATAAAATTAATTATACAAATCATTAGTATTAAAAAGGTAATATAATGGTTTCAAGAACAAGTTTCACAGACTATCTGCATATTTAATCATCTCTGCTAATAAATTTTTAATCACTCATTGAGTTCAGGTTCTTGTCTTGAAGCTTAACTTGATAACAAACCTAGCAACTGGTAGAACTAATTGGTACAGAGTAAGTGAATAATTTATAAGAGGAAAAAGCACTGGGTGTTCTGGAGGTGTGCAGAGACCACAAGTCACAGATATTTCTGGGAGAAAGCATGAAAACAGTGGCTGATTACAGGAATTTCGTGATACACTGCTGACATCCAGAGGCCAACAGTCAATACTGTTCACATATGTGAGCCAGGCTGTAAAGCGTGCTGTAAAGTCAGATTCATTAAGTTTTAAATATTCATGCATTTCATTAAAGTTAACATTAATTGCACCACCATACACATTGATTATGCATAGACCATAAGTGTTTAACCTCTGAAAGCTTACAAGTATATTCAAGTAATGGGCTATGTCCTATCTTCGATGATTTTGGCTACAAAGTTGAAATTAGAAATTGAATGCATTACAGTGAAAGTACTAGAATAGTACTCTGAAATACCAGAACAGGAATAAAAATAATTTTTTTTAATCAAATAGAAACACTGATGTAAGCTGTAAATGGCTTTGTATTTTTCTAAACTAATTTAATAAAGGTAACAAAACTTATGTGTAAGATTTCTTACAGACAAATGCTAGACTGATTTGCAAGCCACAGCTAATAAATAGTTTTAAACAGTTAAAACTAATTAGTGAATGAGTGGCTTCTGTTTAGATGAAGATGAGTAGCTTTTAAACAACAACAACAACAAAAGGCTATTCTCTTGAAATAAGCTGATTTTAACTTAAAAGGAGATACTCGGAGCCCACTATAGAATAATTCTACCTCCAGGGAAGCACAAAATGCTACAATTCTCAAACCAGGATGTACCAGACAACATTTGACAGAAATTCAATTATCGTTGCAAGATCCCACTTGTAGTTAGTTACATACATAATCCTCTTTTATTTAATGGGTTAAAGCTTTCTTTCAAAACATTTAGCTGGATGACTCGAAGACTCACTACATTTCAAAAAATTCCTCAAGTGACTTAATAAGATTGTTAAGTAAAAACACTCAGAAATTTAAAAATGTAATTTAATGCTGCCAGTGCAACCTTAATTCCGGCCATGTATGTATATGCGTTATGAAACAGCAGTGAATTAACTTTTAATCTCCTTTGAGCCAAGAAGATTTTTAGATTGGAAACTAAGGCACAAAGGGCATGCCAACAAATACAATGCTGAGCTCTAGCACAATCTCTGCACTAGCTCACATCTCGCAGAGCATACCCCAGCAGGGCTAATTACCCCAGCTAGGCTTGTGCACTTATGCTGCTTTTGGTTCCTCCACATGGCAAGCTCACTTCTCTCTTCCTGGCAGTGCACTACCCATGAACACTCAGAGAAGCATAAAATTTTAAATCTGAAGAAAACATGAACAGTTTTTCAAATACTATGCTTCATGCCTAAGTGTTTTGGCACTGACTTTCCATCAACTAAAGGTAAAAACGTATCATTTAAATATTACAAAATCCTTCTGCAAATAACACCAGTTTCTATTGTTCTGTTGTTTTGGGTTTTTTTTTCCTTAAAAATCAGTCCATAAGCATTCTGTGAGGTAGATATAAAATTGCCCACATTTTGTAAAGAAGCAAATGTTGAAGACAGATAGACTGGCTTGCCCAAAATAGTACTGATTTCTTCCTGAGCTGTTAACAACTCCTGTTTAGCCAATTCTCTTTGTGAAGGTGGGCACCAAAGTGTAGTATTTCTAATTAGAAGTGACAGTTAACACACTGAAATTCTGTCTAAACAGCATTGCCTACACCCCCAAAGAACTTTATGGTCAGACACATCCTGGCTGATCTCATAGAAATTCCTTGTTGTTTTTTTTCTGATTGGTTGCAAGCAAGGATCTTGATAGTCATATATCAACCACTTGTACCATTTAGTACATCTGGAAGAAGTCTGGGATATCAGAATATTTGACTTTTGAGGGGTGGTGCTTGGTTCTTTGCTCTTACACATTAAGACTACTTCCTTCATGTTTGTTTCTCCAGTAATATTTAAACAAGGAGGTAGCCTGTGAAGTCATTTAAACAGCAAACTAGATTTTATTTGTTTTACTGGTTTGGTTTTTTCTGGCACAAATAACAGTAGAATTCAGGAAAGGTATACACATCATATAAAAGAGATCATGTATTCTCAGCAGCATTTCAGTTTAGATTTTAATTAAGAGAGCTGTCAAAATGCAGGAGGAAATGATTTGCAGTATAAGAAAGTTTTGAATATTTGACAGTTCAAATGCCCAAATCCCATTAAACAATACTTAATTTTACTTTTTTTTTAAAATTATTATTATTATCATTATTCTTATTTTGGTTTAGTTTTGTTTTTTGGTTTTTTTCAATTTCACTTGTGAAACAAAAACTGAAAAAGCAGGCAAAGCTTCTTGATGGTTAATGTCTCTCCACTATGTGACGTAATCCCTACATTATTTTCTTTTCTGATAGGTCCAAAGATGACATGTACTCACTCACTGAGCAGTTGGCTTCTCTGCCAAGCATACATAAATACAAATAAAAGTTACAGTGAAACTTTCACATGTCCAAGTGGAAATGGACTACAATTGACTATAGACATTTGTCAAGAGATGATTTTAAGAAGGGATGCAGAGAATGCTTCTACTTATTCTACGCCAACATCTGAAATTAAACTACCTGAGAAGTAATCACATTATCAAACCAAACCTGAAGAAACTTTAATTAAAATTATTTTTAAGTACAATTTGAAACTATGTCTGATGTTTAAGAGTTAAATTTATTAGACAGTAAAGAGTTTTACAAAGCTTTCCTAATATAATGAGCTTAGGCACCACATATGTTGTATCTTTGGTACACATTAGGAAGAGTTGCTTTTTTAATGAGCTTTAAAAACTGCATTTGCATACCAGAGGAAAAGGTCAGTGATGTGTGGATCAAGTCGGTAAATTAAGTATCACAGTATTGTGTTATTATGCTTGCCTTCCAGAGACGCACAATAACGAAACCACAGGCTACAGTTACCACACTGCTCTAATGCCTCCATGTCCGTGACCCTGTCCGCTGGCACATCCTGGCACGGCTGTGCCCCGGGCCCACTGGCTCCATCCCTCGCCCAGATCTCCTTTACCTTCTCTGCCTCCCCCTCCTGCAGCACTGCAGCTGCTGTGCCTGCCAGTCAGGGAACTCAAGCAGGCTCGGGAAGGGGAAGCTGGACTCAGTTTGACGGCCCATCTTCAAACACTGCTTTTACTCCAGCTTTTACCCTTTGTAAAGACACCCAGGACAATATCCTGAGCCCTCATAACAAGATCAAATCTCTTGGACAGAAAAGCATTAGGATGGGGATGCCTCTTTCCCAAGTCCCCTTCCACTCGAGTTTTTGTTCAAGGATAAAGCACTATCAACTCTCTTTCAAAACACAAATACCAAAATTAGTTGTAATGCTGTGGTCCAAAATTTGACTTGGTATGCTGGCACAGTTCTTTTCAGCAGTAATGTTAGATACTTGGTAATCTGTAAAGATTGCTTGACTGGTAGCTAAATTGACGTTTTTATTTTATAATAAATAACAAAATAAGCTAGGAACACTTTCATGAGGCTTTCATCTACGTCCACTGGATTTACCTTTATTTCTAAGTATTCTAAATTACTGATAATTTGCAACTATTATTACTTTTTATTTTTAAGGGCAATTGAAATTGATTCCTTCCCCAGCCACAGTACTTAAGAACCACAGTACTTAACAGGTCTTTCTGCCTCTCTTTGTATCAGAGATTATACGTGCACTAAACGACATTATGCACTACATAATAATTTATGCATGTTTATACATTTCACAGCCAAATAAGTGACAGTCCAGCTCTGTATAAAGATGTAGATTTAGTCATTGGATTAGAGAAAAGAATCCTTTAAAATATTACAAGAAGAATAGCACAACTCAATACAACTGAGCAGTTATAAGTGGTTTTAATGATTTTTCACCTTTTGGATACGATAATCCTCAAAGTAGCATTCAAAAATATAGTGCAAAATATTTATTCATTTTATTTACAAATAAAATGTGCAGTTCAGCTTCTTATCCTTGCCACAGTAAATATCATTCATTTATGTGAAGAACAGAAATTATGAGAAACATTTATAGAGAAAAAAATTTTTAACCTCAGAACAAAGATCTTCCTTCAGTTATATTTTTGTAGGAGTTACACAATATTTTTAAAACTGTCTTCGGTTGAAAAGAAAAGTCCAAGACAACACTAAAGAATTACATTGGAAACAATGGTTTATCAAAACCATTAAGTTAATTTTGCTGTGACAATCACAAAGCAAAGTTCTTATCTACACAGAATATAAATTTATTTAATTTTTTTGCAGCTTAAACAGAATCTTTACAATGTAATGATTTTTTTCTCCCCTTTTTGCTATACAAATTTAGGGGAAAAAGTATAATAGTATCTTCCTTTCCCTTTGATGAAACAACAATGCTTTGGTTAAAGAGCAATCCGTGCACAATAGTGTTTTAACTTGCAAGGCAGTACTCCTTTGTTAAGTTGATAGAATTCCACTAGCTGGATGAGATCAGTAAATCTGGTATGACCATCATCAAGGGTATAGAATAGCTTCCCATCATCTTCCAACTGTAAAAACGGAAAAACAAGATTCAATAAAATCCTCTTTTGCTATGGCATTTCCTTCTGACTGCAATACTTGTTTGAGAAGTGTTCTTACACACCAATATATTCATAATCTTGCAACTACTGTGAGCAGAAGAAATACAGTGATCATTTACACAAAAAAACAAAAACAAAACCAGAAAAACAAACAGAACAAACAAACAAACAAACAAAAAAAAAAAAAAAACACCAAAGAACAACCCAATAGGAAAACAATGTATTATTTGACTTCAAGCACACACCTAAAAGGAAATACTCTTTCTGCATTAACAATACTACTTCATGCCTTAGCTTTGGAATGATAACTGGGGTTAATACCAACCCTGAGCTCTTACAGAGCAATATGAAGCAACCAAGCTTGAAGTTACTCATAGATTTCAACCTCTGCTCCATTCACTTCCGTGATTTTCTACCACTTTTGTGTGATGAGGCTACACACCAGTGCAGTGGTGTGCTGGGTAGTATTAGCTACACAAGACACTACCCCTCACAAGAGTTACATGCTTGCTCTAGTAGCTCTTTGTTGTAGCAGGAAGAATTGCTGCAGCTCCAAACGTATTAGCAGAGACACAGAAGAGAAAGAAGAAACTTCAACAGATACCTTGAAAGATTCCTTTTGACTTCTAGATGCTTAAAAATTTGCAATCACTATTTCCCTCTTCTAAGTTACTGAATGTTAGCTCTTGCACAATTTGTTTTGCACTGCTGACTATATAATTTCTTGATTTAGTTCCTCTACTGCTGATATGTCTAATATCAAGAGGATTGGTGAAATAGTGACTAATTGGTATTCATGTAAATATAGGATGAAAAAATCGATTCTAACTATTTTTAAAAAGAAAAGGGGAAAAAAAGATACTTTATGAGACTGAAAGAGTAGTGAACAGAGAATCCTGAAGTAGGGCTAGCACAGAGTAGCAGATGGTGTGGTAGGGAAAGATGCAACTACCTTACTTGAATACAGAGGAAGAAAGAAGATATAATTAGCTGTCTTACCTGTAATTAAGATGTTTTGCCTGAAGCAGCTGTTGAACTGCTTATGACTCCTGGTTACTCTACCCCTTTCTACCATTACTGGAAGTAGTTTGTAATTTCTTTTTCTCAGACTTTGGTCAAACCAGGTCAAACACTGCTAGTTAAGGAATTACCAGTGTGAGAATGTGTAAATTCCTGTGCTCCAGCCAAGAACCTGAAAACGGATTATCATTCATTGGACTTTTTAATGCACGTAATTCTCCTGCCAACACAATGCAGACAAGGAGAGCTAACAATCCAAAAGTCTGTTCTCCTCCTAACAAGTTAATTCCAAACCTTGAAATGAATACCAGACAGATTGCTAATTCTAAAGCTATCAATATTTTGCAAAGTAAAAATTCATATCAAAGTCCTGTTGCCCAAGAACATAGCATCTTCTGCAAGCTAAGAAGGCTGTGACAAGAAAATATTTATTAGAAAAAAGACAGTTAGAGAATTCTGTATCAACTCTTCATCTTTCATATGGATGAAATTTCAGGATAGAATATATTGAAGTGGACTTGCATCAGCTCAGAGTATAAAAATACCTTTGAAAAATACCTTTAAACTAACAAGCTCTCCAATTTTCACAGTACAGGATCCCAAATGGATTCCAGAGGTTTCCTTCTGAAATTTTCACAATCAATTCCCTACTACCCACCTGCAATACCTGTTGCACAGGTTGCCAATGTTAACACATTGGCACCTTTTTACGTGGGGGAGGCGTGAACTAGCAGGCTGTGTGCCCTATCTAAAAGGAGACATTTTTAAGTGCAGCATAATCTGAAGCAACCTAAAATTCAAGAGAAAAATAATTCATTTAGAGATTGAATTGTTTTTACCTTGTGAAAAGGCTTTGTATATGGCATTTATTTGTTTACATTTAGTAAGAAACTTTGCCTTTACAATGGCTGGAAACAGGCAAGAGTTTCAAATTCAGTAGAATTTGAAATTCCAAGAGGTAACCTTGATCATCAACTAATAAGCTATGAATTTACAACAGTAATACAAAATGCCTTGTTTTTAGAAAATGATCACTTCATTTAGATCAGCAGCAACTGGAACCAAAACCCTTCCTCCCTTAAACAACAATTTTCTGAAATCTTTAAAGAGCACTGTTCTAGCAAAAACAGAGCACATTTAAGTCAGGGTATTGAGAATGGAATGAGGGTACTGAATGCAACCAGAAACTGACAGAAAGGAACTGAAATATGCCAGTATTTGGGGGAGAGCTTCCATGCTGAGACACTCTCTGTGGATTAAATTCTTCTCATCACAATTTTTTCTTCTGGTTACTAGCATAGGAAAAATTGCTTTACTTAAAAAACAATTCAAAAACATTTCCTTCAAGTCAAGTTTTGCAATGAAGTGGTACAGGTCTTCTCGATGAACAACACAGAAAATGTGACCCAAGTCTGTAGACAATTATATCAAGACTAAGAATTCCTGGTTCTTCCAAAGATCCCACAACAGAAGAGCGTGGTTTTAGCACAGTCTTTTGAAGGGAAGAAGAGAATAATCCATCTCAGAGGAAACTGAAGATAACTGAAGTCTCCTGCGCTTAGAGAAGAGAGGGTCTGTTTCCTGACAGGGAAAGCAAAAGGGCTCTCTTAAATTTGATAGTTAAAGGACATCCCAATGAAGTAGAATCATACACTCTTTGTACAGAGTTCAGGTTTTCTAAACCACACAACAGTTACACCAAAGTAAATACTAGAAGTGACTACAGTCAATGAATGCACAGAGATCTTACACCTGGGATTCTTATCAAGGATTATATGTTGATGATCACATGAGATCCAGAGCATAACTATCACTTTTGGATGAAGGAATCCTCCATATTCCGTACTTAAACACAACAAAATCCTGGACAATTCTTATAGCTAATCTGATCGATTTTTTTCCTCCTCTCAAATAATGCTTCAGTTTTATTCTACATGAACTTTTGTTAGTGGAGGGTATCAGCTACAAGCCCTAGGTAAGGCATACAGAAATTTGGTGAATGATCAGAGAGAATCAACATATCAAAGACCAAAAAAAAATAGTGCCACTTGACTAACTTCTACTGAGAAACAGCAGAATCTGCTAGAAACTTCAGCAGGAAGATACATGGAGGCTAGAGTATAACGTGTCTGGAAGAAAGGTTCTTGTAAAGAGAGATAAAAAAGTTCTGCGTCTGCTCAATTCTGTCAAGTATCTGTGGCCAAAACACAAAATGCTCAAGTATTTCTCACCTCATGAGAAGCAGCATGTAAAGAAACCCACATAAACCACCTCACAAGAGAGTGGAAGCAATGGGGATGGCTAACCATTCTGGACAGTGTGTTCAATGAAAACTAACAGAAATATTATTTCAGCTTAGTAACTTTCAGCTTACCTATAAAGCAGCTGGACTAAATAATGATTTTTTTTTTGCTCCCCTGAAGAAGACGCATACATGAATATATAGCAGTAACAAGAGAGGTCAATAAAATGTATTTGACTACAGATATTGAAACTATCCTGAACAGAACACTCAGTGAGATATGGACACATGATGGAGGCAGTCCAAAAGAGAAGACTTAAGAAACTGTGTACATACGGAAAAGTAAAAGGAAACATGAACTCTATTAATACATTATTTTCATGCCATCAGGGATTGCTTCTATTCCAGTTGAAATAGATTTGTTTAGTTTTTCAATAAATTTTTTAGGATTTCATAATCCTTGTCACGCTTTAGAATAAATCAAACTGCAAATCTCAAAAACATTCAACTCTACTAAAGAATACTAATTATATGTAGTGATACAGGTATGATATTTACATCTTCCATAAAACGGCAAAAGAAAAAGAATCCATCAATATTCTATCACAGTTATTCAATTATTTGGTTTTATAACTCTATATATAAATTGAAAAAACTTACTTACTGGTACAATTTGAAAATGTTTTATTTTTAATCCATGACTCAGTGACAATACAAATGTTTTGGGGTTACTTTGGCTATCACGTACCAGGAATACCCTAGAAGAGATGAAAAATTTCAAAGTAAGATAATCTGAAATACTTTTATAAACATCCAGTTAAAATTGTTCTAAATTCATTACAGCAAGTATTAGTGAAAAGCATAAATAATATCATTTATGTAAGTTAGGCTTTTAATCAGTATTTCTCTGCAAATGTGTCACTGGGAATACTTTCTCTTAAATTCTTCTTCACCTTGTCTATTATGTGAAAAACATGCATTCTCAGAATAAATGACACTGTAGGCGTTAGTTTTTACACTGCATAGAATTACAATACATTTCTTCAGACAGAAAAGCACCCTCAAAGTTTGTGCTTTGAAATTTTTTCTTTGTACTCTGACTAGAGAAAACTTGAATTTTCTAAATCACAAGAATTATAAGGAAAATTCAAAAGGTTAAACAGGAATTTTACAGAAAAGGTAATGCAAGGCACAACAGAATGTTTTTCACATCTGGCCAATCCTCATAAATGCACTCTCATTTCTGCACAGCAGCAAAATTCCCAACAAGAAAGAGCTACACTCTGCTTGCTTTATGGAATCATTATTCAAATCATGACACTCGGAATGGCCAAAAGGGCCACTGCAACTAATTTAACTTATTCCAGCCAGAACATGGACAAACATAACTTTGCCATAGTCCTGGTAGAATAATTTGGTCCAGGCAAAGGAAGATTACCAACATGAGATAGTTTTCACCGAATCACCTGGTTTGGAGTATTGGCAGAGAGTAGTTTGGGGGACAGGGAAGAACCTGATAGATAGCTTTGGAGTGGAGAGAGTCTGAACTGCTTGTACTGTACAGGTGTGGGACAGATACAGCTGACCAATGTACCAAAGGAGGGAAATGGAGGGACAGCCACTGGCAAGCATGCTCCTCTTTCAGGACAGAAAAGAAATGGGCAAAATGGATTTGCATCTTCCAATCAAGTGAGCATTAGTGACCACCTACTCATAATTGTTTGCCCCACTGCACACAGAAATGAGAGCCCAGCTACTACATAAAAAGAAAGAATTTCAACGGAGAAAAAATAAAAAGAAAAAAAAAAGCAAGGCAAAGGTTTGCAGTGGATTTTCACTGACTTCTGGCATGGATTCCAAGTACTAATATCATTCTCCACGTTTTTAAGAGTTCTGTTTTTACACAGTAAGAAAATATCTGGAATTAATAAATTTGGAGTCCATAATCATGACCATTTCTGTCCAAATCCCTGTGCAGTGTACTTCGGAGCCCTGTTACTAAGGCGCTCCTCCCGAGGGCGGCTGCCGGCTCCGCTCTCGGCAGGGACAGGGACAGGGACAGGGACAGGGACAGGGACAGGGACAGGGACAGGGACGGGCGCCGGCAGCACGGGCTCCGCTCAGAGCGGCTCGCTCCCACCACCTAGCGGGCTCACCCTGCCCGGGACGCGAAGGAGACAGCTCACAGCCCGCAGCACACACCCTGCGTACTGACTTCCATATTTTATGTATTTGTCATTAATGGCTGGCACTTCATTTCATTCAGAAAAATTGCACTGTAAGAATCCACTTTGCAGATATCCAAAATGAGGTCTCTACACCCAATTACTAGGATCCATATTAAATGATACACAATGTAATCACTTTGATTGGGATTTAAGTCCCCATTCATCAGTTCTTTTAAAGTACATTTTCTTACTTTTTTCCTCGTTTTATCACAAATATAAGAAACACTTCTTCTTCTTCTTCTTCAGATAAAAATATCTTTATTGTTTTCTAACATAATTACAATAGACCTACTTTAGTTGTCAAAGAACCTTTAAAAACTTTATTATGAAAAAAGGGTTGTAATTCACAGAATCTCAGAAATGTTGGCTGGAAGGAGCTTTTTAGACATGCTGAATTACTCCATTCAACTTCTCCCCCATGAACTACTCTGAATGAGTTGGACCTTTCCATGGGCCTTTTGGTAATGCTCTTATCCCTTTCATCAACCAGATGCTGATGATTTTGTAATCCTGTCAACCGTTTATCACTGGAAAGTCTTCAAACATACTTTAGGGGGTAAAATACAACATCTACAATATTACCAAGAGAATTTTTTAAAGAAAGGTAGTTTAACACCAGATCCAAAAACTTTCTTCCTTCATAGCATGCCTCAAGATTGCTGCTGTCCCTAATTGTTATTGAGTTATCCAAATACTGTAACTACTATAGTTAGTTTATATAATTGCCTCCTTGTCTTCTAAAAGCCATCATGAATAACACATTTGTTGGTTCATACAACATTACAGAGGTCCTACTCCCTTGTCATATATGCCTGAGAACTCCTTGCTCGGGATCACCTTAAAAGGATCAATATGGATTATTTTCGCTGCACTCACTCCCAGACTCCAAAGTAAAGTCTTATTTTTCCCATTAAAAATGGCTGCATTCCTGGTTAATACAGAATTAACCAGAATAATTCATGCTTTTAGCTCATCAAAATGATGTCACATGATGTCATGTGTTCATTACTTCACTGTATCTCCTGAATATGGATCTGACAGCATATCAACACTCCTACTATCAGTGTTGAATTAATGCTCGGCAGTCCACACAAATGTATCATCGTCCTCAAAATCCCACTGCACAGCCATGAATGGCTCCAAGAATAAAACATAAACCACACTCTATTAAACCAATGCTAGTATTCACTTTCTCACTTCAGTGTGTGTGTAAGAAATACGCCAGAAGATGCATCAGGCCTAGAATGACATCCTGCTCAGAAATGTATGTTGGATTCATCCCCATGTCCTGTCCCACTCTTCTAACAAATGCAAAAATAAATGCAGAGCACAAAATCAGTTTCAAGATGATAAGCCAGGCTTAAAAACAAGACCCTAGAAATTTTTAAAAAATTAAAAATATGAAAGTGGAAGTCCAATTAACCATCTCTGTGCTGATTATGACTGGGTTTGTCTCCCTTTCCTCCCCTTTTTTTTTTCCTGGAGCTCTTCCTGTAGATGTAGAAAACAATACTACAACATACTTCATCTAAAGCTGAAGGAATTTAACCAGCAATCTGATGTTCCAGGTACCTAACTGGAAACAGACTCAAAGAAACTGAGATTTTAATGGAATTACTCATTGAATGAAGAAGGTTCAAGTTTACATTTAGTACAAGACTAAGAATATAGATGCAGGAATGAAAATCAGGACGATTTGAACATAAAATACCTACTTGCTTTGCAATTTTTAAATTAATATTTAAATTAAATATTTTAAAAATTAAAGTTTTATCCTAACATTTATTGTTTACTATTGTTTTCAGGCTTTCTTTCACTCTTTCAACACTAATAGAGATACAAACGACAGTGGTGCCAAGGCTGACAGATCCCAGAGAATCCTGTGCAAAGGCACAGCTCTAGTGCTTGGCTCTGAACAGACAGAAGTAATGGGTCAGTGACAGAATCAAAGTCTTAGATCACCACTTCACTGTTTCCAAATGATATAAAATAGGAACCAACTGATCCCCAGATAGCCTTATATAAAAGAATTTTTATTCCTATTAGGTAAGTGCAAACTACTTCCTCCACCTCCCCCCAGTAAGAGGCACAGTTGGCCAGAAACATTGTCTCCAAGAAGCTAAGTAAAGAATTAACTTACCCATCTACAAGTCCATGCTGCAAAATAAGTCTCTGAGCCTCTTCTCTAGAGATTTTATGATGAAACCATGACTGAGATCTGTGTATAGCTGCAGAAATAAAGATCAGTGAAAAAACATTTTCCCTTCATTGAAAGAACCAGTTATTGCATTTCTCTGGCAAGGAATTAACTCACACATACCCATGTTAGCCACGGCAACAGGACTACCATGTGAGTTGAGTCGGAGACACCCTCTCCTCTGTATGAGAGAGAAGCAAAAACATGACTTCAAAGCTCTTTTGTTAAAAAATAAAAAATAAAAAAACCAAAAAACAAATAAACCAACCCTAACCAAACCAAACAAAAAAACCTAAAAACAAAAAAAACCCCAAACAACAACAACAAAACCAACAAAAAACAAACAAAAAAACCCCTCCACACACACAAAAAAAGCAACTCCACCAAACCAGCAAATATTATTCTGATAAAGGTGTTTATACCCGCCATGCTAATCCTTCTTCAACTGCAACTGAAAGGGCTTCTGTTGGATTTTCTATAATTCTGCTTCTGTGTCCTGAGAAATCCATTGCTACTAAAGAATTTTCTGAAATACTTCTCTGCAACAAAGAAAAATAAATTTAGTCTGCTCACTTTTTACAAGATTCATCATTTAGAAGTGAGCTTCTGAGAAAACATTATGTTTTTTAAATGATATTTCAAGTATTGGCAGTGTTTCCCATCAGAGCCAAACTCATTTTACCCTAGGGAGCATTTGTAATTCCAGTATGCTGCTGCAAAGCTGAATTTTACAGTCTGGCAGGACAGACCATCTTTTTGCATTACTGCAATGGATGACAAATACATCACTTCACCATAAACTGTATTTTTATTTTTAACTATAACTAGCCCTTTCCATGTCAAAACAAGTCAGGAAACTGTTATTAAGACGTCCAAGCAACAGGGGAAAAACGGTAAAATACAAAAATATTCTACATAATGATCAAAATAAAAAATATTCAAAATATTTCTTAGAAATATGTCAGATTTATATGTTTGCTATACAAATTTCCATTCAGTTTACCATATTTAAGCATTGAAAACAGCAATTTCTATGGAGTATAACTTCTATTTTAATACATCCCTTCTAACTCTAATCACAGACTGAATAACTGCAGCATCTGTTACAAAAAAATGCTTGTGTTTCTTTTCTCTCAGTGAAGATCAAATTTGTAACAACTGAATAAGAACACTGAGGTTTGACAAAACAGTCCTAAAAAAAATCCCCAAAATGTTTCTCAGAAATCAAGGTTTACAAAAACAGGTTTTATAAGAATTGTGATGGCTCAAATGTTGGCAGGCACTGGGATATCTAATAAATAAAAGAGCATTCTAGTACTGTGTAAGTTAAAGCAACATCTGGACACAAGAGGCTCAGATTTCTATAGGGTTATCAAAGCTTCCCAGTCCAAAACCAGAGCAGTTCTGGTGTTTGTTTGGTTGTTTTTTTTGTTTTGTTTTTTTTTTTTTTGCTTGGTTATATGCATGAATATAAGTAGAAATGGAAGACGGCAATTCTGTAGTTCACTGTAATTCTTGACACTGCAGACTAAGTTCTATCTGAGTAACTGCAAATCTGTAAAAAACATTGCAAAGGTAAAAAAACAAGGGAAAATTAAGATAAAATTTTTGCCTCTAGAACTCTTTGTAGCTGACATAACTGAGAAATTAAGGAATGTGAAATGTGAAAAGTGGCTTCCTTATTAAGTATATTCATTAGAGTGTGCACTTAATCCCCAGATTATTCAATTTGCTGTTTAATTCATGAATTATACACAAGTAGAAAACAGTGCCTTTGTTAGCAGTGGGTAGAGATTCTGCCTGTTAGAAGCTATGGGAGCTAAAATGCACAACAGTGAAAGAAGAGAGAATGAGTAATGGTTCCCTGATCCATCATAAGAGCAGCAGCTGGCTATTGCAGTAGCTTCACATAACACAAACCAAGACATGGGCAGTGTATTAAGCACATGCTTAATAAGCCATGCTTATTAGCAAGATCACTGAAAACTACTTTTGTGAATACCTGTGATAGCAAATGCATTTCTTAAGCATTTTATCAGCAAGAACTATAATAAAAGCTAAAAAAAAACCACCATAAAATCATTATCACAAATCTCAGCAACAAGTAATTTTTACCCAATTTAGCCAACAAAAAACACAAAAGGGATATAAATCATCCATGAAAAAGTCTGAAATTAAATTACTCATAAAGAGCTGGGATAACATAAGATATTAAGAAATGGACAACCTCATCCAATCCTAACTACCTGACTGAGAAGATAGATACAATATCTAGTATAGGCTGTTTTTTCTCCAAAACAGGGCAGACCATCTGCCAAATTATGGTCTTCCTCTGAAGTCCAGTCAGTATTGCACCAGCTGAAATTAATCTCAATTATTTATTTTTTTATTTAAATTAAAAGAGGAAGAATACCGAAAAGGATTTGTTATAATATTCTTATTCATCAGCATGTGTAACCTTGAACACGTTGCTTCTCTTTTAATGCATTTATAGTTCTGCTGCTTTGTTTTCAAAATCTTCTTTCCATTCAACAGTAATCAGCCAATGAACTCCCAAAATACTGAAGATGTTGCAAAGGGAAAAGTCTTTTATCCCCTTTATTCTAAGTAAGGAAATTAACTAATTAGCTGTCTAGTCAACCCTGGCAGCCCTAAATATTTCGGCAAGCGTTCGCACATGCAGGGTTTGGAAGGAGCAGGTCAGTAGGGTAACTGACACAAGTTACTTGAAAAGAGCACAATGGCAGAAACACGTATTTATTCATGGAGCTACTGTGGGACATACCATAGGTGTTATATTCAAAGGGCTGCAGCCACTTCTACCTTGATATGGTTGCATGTAATTCTGATACAGCTGCATCCCATACTAAAACCAGAAAATAACATGGTTAGCATTTTAAATTATAAACCTAAGCCAAGTAAGGTTTTTTTCCCCAGATGAAAAAGAGAGCATACGCTTTTCTTTACCATTAAAAACCAGGGACAAAAGCTGTTAGGCTAACGAAATGTACATCATCATTGTTGCTGCTGCCTTTATAAATGTACACTTTGCATTAAATACTACCCATTTAACATGCCAACTCGCCTGTTCCTATTTTGTCACAAACAGTCACATTTTAAAAACATTAAAGTTCCCTTCTTGTGTATTCTTCTTGTTTTGTTCAACATTACTCAGCAACCTCACTGAATTCAACAAGGTTACACAGAAACTCATACTTAATGTTAATGAGGCATCATTCCATCCCTTACAATGATTCTAGGATTTGATCTCTCTCTTCTTGTTGGGATGAAAAAAAAAAGCTTTCAAAATACAAAATTGATACTGTTATTGCATGGGAACCTAAAATCATGTTACCTCTCTACTCACAGCATCAAAATATCACATAGCACACTTAAGCAAGAAGTTAACTCCACACAGAAAAATTACCTTGAGTAACCTAATTGCTGTCATCCAACAGGTCCTACTTTGTTCATCATCTGCACAGAGCTGTTTCAGGTCTCTGGTTCCTCCTGATTTGTTAGGCTAGAAGGCCACAGCACATTTTTTTAGCATTAAAGCATATCTTGAAGATAAAACCTGTTGAAATAAAAGCCACTAATTCTCCTATTTTATAACAGACAGCTGAGTATTGCTTTCAAAGCCTTAAAGAAATTTAAGCTTACCTAAAGACTCTGGCTTGCTTTAATATGTATCAGAATAATAAGCTTGTACCTTAAAGCAGAATCCATAGTTTGTTGGTGCTCCAGAAATCTTTTTGCCTGTTAAAGACATGTACATATCACTATTGCTGAATTCACAGAAAAACTGCAGATGCCTTGGCTCCTAAAAAGAAAAGTAATGTAATACAGTTAGACTACTTTTAGCTAGCCTCTCCAGATAAGAAACTTGGAAGAGTACAGTAGTTATCCTGTTCCAAAACACAGACTTACAAACTTCAGTTTTAACCATGACATCATGAAATCTAAAAAGAGGCAACTCAATATACATTTCATAATGCAAAGGAAAAAAAAAAATCATATCAGTTAGAGTTTATTCTTCTAGAGAGGGAAAAAAGCCCAGAGTACAAGTACAAGTTACATAATTTCTGAGAAAACTTCTACTAGATTCAAGCAATAGTAAAATTAGAGTAGGAGGCAAGTTTTGAGAGCAGTATGCATTTCAAACATCAAAAAAAATAAATTTTCATAAACTGAAAAAAAACATACTGTTATAATTATTGCCCAGTACCATTTCTAACCATTATCTCTACTGCTAAGGTTAATTATGTCAAGGAAGCAAACAAAATAAATTTGCTAAAGGCTATAAACCAGCTCAATGAAAAGTTTGGAAGGTAATTACAGAAAATCCAAAACATGAATAAACATTGGTTTGAGTAGTTTATGTAAAAGGTTTCTCAACTCCAATGCTTAATATGATAAGGCTTAAAGAAACAACATCAAAATTTGAACTAGTAAAATTAAAGACTTTCCAGTGACAAACTTTGAGAATTCCTGAAGTTCTCCTGTACAAATTCTTACTTTATATAATTAATTACTATATCCACTTTTCAGAACATCTACTTATACTTCAGAAATTTAACAGTATTTGAAAATTCATTCTAACAGGGTATTCTGAGAAATATCAACCAGAATGAAGCAAATTTATCAGGGAAAAAGAAACTGCAGTTTCAAAGACAACACCTTGCCAGTTTTGTATCTCCATATCTCTCTAGATTTTGCCTATAATAATTAGATTTATTTTTTCATTTTTTATAAGTTTAATTACTTGGTTATAAATTTGGGTTATTATTACAACAAATGATAAATACATACATATTTGCTCTGACTTCACACTTCTTGCTCTCTCTCTTTTTTTTTCCTCCCTTACCTTAGATGTACCTTTAGTGGAAAAATAAAGGCCAGATCTTCTCAAAAGAAAGTACAATTTTTTCCATGATTTTTTCCCCTGCTCCTTTGCATGCAAATAACCATGAATCTCAGGATATGTGCTGGAGCTAAGGAACATCTGAAAGAAATTATCAGACATGCATTTTTCTTTTCCTCTGAAACCAGCTTTGTGTTTCATTAACATATACAGGACTAAGGAGAATAACTCCTAAATACACTATCACACCACAATGATCCAGTTGTGATTGCATCTAATCCCATTAACAGTACCTTTGATTTAAGGCATGTCAGAATGTTACACAACTCCAAGGTATGCTAAGCAAGTTACATATTTATATGGAACCATATGGTTTGAAATGAGAGCATTACTTCTGCAGTATGTGAACTTCTGCAACGAAGCCAGTGTAAGAAGTACTGATCCCATGCCTCAGATCCTATTTATATAAAACTGCTAATCAGTGCTAACAACAGAAGAAAAAAATTATGTCCCTCCCCTCACCCACCATGTTAAAAACCAGAGAAATTAACTGACCTGAGTTAAAACTGATTCAGCAAACAGCTCTGAATGACAAAACCATGCAGGTCAGGCAGATATTAGCATTTTCAAAAGGAGAGAATAAAGGTCTCTGCACCTGAAAGGTGCTTAAGGAGGAGCTTTAGTTGAACAAAAACCAGAGAGACTGGGCCAGTCCCCAAGACAGCTCCTGCCTCTACTCAGGATATTCAGTGACTTCTCTTCAGCCATTTCATCAGACATTGTCAAGAGTGCAACACAGCTCTTATCTTGCTGAGGCTTAGACACTTCTACTCAGTCTGCAAACGTACCCACTAAAAGTGAGCAGCCATGTTAACTTCACCATAATTCCATGCATACAATTTTATCACTCTTCTTCCAATAACACTACTCAGAACTATAACTCTAAACATACTAATACAGAATCTTCTATTTCCATATATTCCACAGAATCTATTATCACTGAGGTCTTCAAGAAACCTTGCCCCAGGACTGATCTATGGTATCATAAATTCTGTCAAGGCTTATATAGAGGTATGGCACGAAGGATTTTCTGGTTGATATCTGTAGTTTTCATTGCTGAATTTTCCTCCTACCCACTTCTCTTTCCAGAAAATCTTATTTGAGGAGTGAAAAAACTGATTACAAGGCAAGAGATGGACTGGTTACTACTGGGCTCCAGCAGAATGAAAAAGTGAGCGTGATTTTGGAAGCATACCAAGTTCTCTGGCCACTAAATAATACAGTTCAACCAAGATGTACAAGGTTTCTTTAACTTTCATTATTTTCCTGCCTTGCAGTGAGATGCATGACTGCACCAGCTGCAGACCAACCTGAGCTGGTGTGAATGCAGTAACACGAGCAGGGCTCCACTGGCCAGAGGAGTGCCCCAGTCCACCACCAGGACTGCATTATGAGCAGCTTCACAGCTATTCACCTGAACAGTTCCATTACAGTAAGCCTAGGTACATCTATCTACATGTGCTGCTGGCACACAGCTGTGTGCAAATGCAGTTTAAGCTATTTTAGCCACACTGAAGCAGACGGGTAGATCTTGATACGTGTCCCGGCTGCTAATCTTCCCTTTTGCCACGTACTAACAGGTTCACTGGTGGGAAATATACAGGCTGAACTGAAAAAGTATAAAATCCATAAACAAAGTCAAATGCAAGCCTTAGGAAAATATAAACGAGTCAATGTATGAAAAAACAAAAGAGCATCTTTTTAGGCTTTAATGTCTCTGCTGAAACTAAAAGGAGTGGTTGGCTTCCTGCCTGCACAAGTGTCTTCCCTAGGATTTCTGCCATAAGAGCTTCAAACCAGAAATTCTGTCATGAAAAACACTTCTCTTACTCAGCAGACCAAAGTGGAGGAGCAATACAATGCTAAGCTTCGACAGTCACTGTTGTACCCATGCTATCAATTAAAATAAAGTAGCAGTAATGCTAGGAAAAAGGCAATCTTAAATCCATCTTTTCTTTTCTAAGACAGCTGAGGACTGTGTGAAAAAATAGAACATGAACAAGCTGTAGTAAAAACCCTTAACTGTCAGAAGGATGAGCAGTAAAAATATTTCAGAGTGAGAACTGAATGTCTGTAATAAATGCCAAAAATGAATGATAGTAGAAAAGAAAATTTCCTTGGGTTGTTTTTTGTTTCAGGTTGTTTTTTGTTGGGGTTTTTTTGTTGCTCTTTTGTCGTGTTGGGTTTTTTTTAATGGAGGTACATACAAGTTTGTTATAGGAGGGAACAGATCTATGTTCATGAAGATAAAAATAAGAAAAATCCTCAATACTGGAAGAAGAGGGGAGACCTAAATGATAGTATGCCGCAGACAGGGACTATTGGTCACACAATATGCACAAATAAACTTGCATCCTGTTCCTCACAGTAAAATATATACCCTGATAAGTAGAGTGGTGTCAAATGCCACCACGTCTTTCATATACTGATATAGACAGCCCTTAGGACTTGATTACCATCTGATTAGATGTAAACTAACTAATTTAAAACCAATCTGAACACGAAACAAAGCAAATAAAAGTATTTTGTTGCAAAAAATCCCAAAACAACCCCTAAAGAAATAAACAAAATATCAAATCAATCAGAAAGTGAAAAAACAACAGAATAGGAAAAACATTGCATTGTCTCACATGAATAAAATGACAGTGAAAATGCAGATATCCCAGATGTCACTGGCACTCCTAACTATAAAACTTTTTTATCTACATCAACATTTTCAATGAAAGAATGGCTGCAGTAGCAGAAACAACAATAATATCTGCTAAGGTGGATGCTTCTTAAGCATTTATGCAGTGTTTTGGGGAGTTAAAGAAGCCATCTAAGACTTTGTGAATCATGTTGAATTTGATGACTGATTTCTTCAAAGATGTGATTACAGCTAACCATGGTCCATATCAATACTACTGGGAATGAACTGGATTTTTACCCTGAACCTGCTGAGAAATTTTGGGGGCCCAAAGTAATTCTAGTGAAGAATTGATTCTGAATCTCATTATTGTCTCCTATAGACTTCAGTCCACCTGACAGGTCTAGACTGGGAGGCCAACAAAACCTAGAGTGGAAGACAGAGTAAGGCAGTGGAGAGATTAAAACAATATCCAGGAGATTGACAAGAGAATGAATTTCAGTTCAGGGCTGTTTCAGCCTGAAGCCCAGAATGGCAGGTGAGAAACTGGTTAGGGAAAGAAGGACTTGCTACAGCAGAGAGATTAAAGAAATGAAAGCCTGGCTCTTAATAATGATCTTAAAATCTTCATACTACATTCATTTTGGACATATTTTAAAACATCCAATTTGCAAAAATAGCCTTAGGCAAGTTCCAAATGACCCAGACTGCCTACCACTAAGACATACACACAGTGTTGTGCCTCAGAGCAGCTATATCCTGACCAAACCACTTTTGTAGGCTAAAGATCTTCATGGCAGCAATTAAACCTCTCTCTTTGGTATATGCAGACATTCAGTATATCCTAGACCTGGTACTTTTACTTAGCACATGCTAAATGGGTAGGAGACAGATTAACTTCTCTTTTGTTTTCATGACTCTATTCTACAAAGATTTTCTGATTCAAAATCATCTGCCAAAATACTCACTCTTCCACTTTCAATGAGAGTGAAGAAAACAGACCTTGAAAACATTTTACTTGCTTATAGCTCAATCCAGAAAAGAATGCAAAAGTATCAGAAGAGATTTTTTAATCACTGTAAGCACTGAATTGTCAAATTAATGTCTCTTTTGATACTTAACCAAGCACATCACAAATAATAATGCAGCCCATTAACCTGTCTTAATGAAAGTTTCCAAGGAAATAGTGACTCACTGTAAACAATTTACCCAACAATTTCTGCTGAAATGTGCACAATGGCTGCACAATCCATCAAGGTATTCTCTACTTTGTGCCTATTAAGTTTTATTTGAAGAAATACAATTAAACATACAATGCAAAACAGAATAGCAACAGAGGAGAGTTTGAAACATGTTTTTCAAGCTACCAAAATGGCAAGTAACTAGATATATTTAGAATGATTCCTATCTTACCTACCAGCTTTGAATATATTCTAGATCTCAGAATACGGGTTTAAAGAAGTTCTGTACAAGAATATATGGCAAATAGTTCTCTTATAAAAGTCTTCATTTTTTAAACTACTGAATTATATTTGTGAGCAAAAAATATAAAGTTCTATTAACATAGGGGACAGAATTTTCTAAATTAAATGTTTATGCTAGACTGCAAAATCTGTGTTATGTAGGTGGCAAAAGGGAAACAATTTTCATTAGATCTGCAGCACTTTTGAAGTCATAAAAATTTAATCTAGGTTTGTAAAAATTACTTACAGAATCTAGCGTGTATCAAATTTAATTTGTAAAATTTTTTACTATATTTGGGATAATCTTAACATCTTGATTAACATTCACTTTTATAAGGATATAACTATTTAATATGAAGGAATGCTTTGTGAATTAGTAACTTAAAATGGTTTTCATTTACTGGTAGATACTAAGGTAGACTTTATCGTATAGATCTTCTAAAAATTGCAATTTCTGTTTCTTTTGCTTCTGCCCTAAATATCCTGTGTTATTATATTGCCTTTCCAATCATTCTTTATCCTCAAAACTCATGCATAGGGTTACTGCCTTAAGACTAGTGGAAGTTCTTCTTCTATGATTTAATTTTTCTAATGACAAGCAAACAAGAGTGATGTGTATGTTTCCACCTTTATTACTCATTTTTCCCCTCTTTGAAAGTAAGACGATGATCCCTGATATGGTCATTCTGTATTATCATTTCATTATTCCCACTGTAAATTAGAATCTTGTGTCTGCTCAAAAGATGACTAACTCTGAGTGACCTACCATAATTTTTTTTGACAGCTACAGTAGCTTTCAAGCTAACAAATCATACTAGTCAGTCTAAATTTTTTACTCGTTAAGTTTAACCATTTAACTCTTTTTCCTATCCATTTGTGTCACATCACCAGTTCTTTGGTATTCTACCATAGCCTGTTGCTAAGTTTGTTCAGCACTCCAGCTATTTATGGAAAAAGGGTCTTTCATCTGAAATACCCAAAAAAAGGTATTTAATGTTTTCACTGTATTTTCTCTGTTTTGGTGCTTCTTGATTCTTAAAGGATGTCCAAGTTTCCAAGTGTGGATAGCTGCTTGGAAAGGACACATAATTTCATATTTCTTGAGGGAAAAAGTTATTAACCCTGTCTTGAGTTATTCAAAACCTAGCAACAGATCCAACAGCAATAAGGAACTATACTTGCACAATACAGATAACAGGAAATTCTGAGTTGTGCTGGTTCATCTTCATTCAAGGACTACATACCTGTAATATCCCAGAGTGGCTTAAAGCTGCACTGGTCTCACTTGGAAAAGATATCATATGATCTGGAAAAAAGCTCTGTAACAACAAGAATTTGTATCAAAGTTCTGTAGAAATAAACATAAAACTTTCTCTTTTGTATATGCAATTTAGGTTCTCAGTGCAGTGCAAGACACTGAAGATTCTCTGAACCAATAGTTTAGGCTTACCTTAACATCATCCCAAAATTTGGCACATGTTATATATTATTTGCTAAAAAACACAGAATTTTGACAAAACATCGATAGTCTCTAGAAGAGGGTTTCAGACACCAATGCAAATCACATTGCAATATTTGGCCCATAGTATTTCCCCTTGCCTGGGGATTCAATATGCTACAAAGTAAGGAGACCATACACCAACACGTTAAAAAGTGTATTGTTTTCTGTTGTTTTCATTACACTAGAAACCCACTAAAATATTTTGGAATAACTTCCACTAACACAGAAAAAGTTGTCTCAGATATTTTTTTAATCTTCTATTTTATGTATTATATAAATTAACCAAAAAATTCTGACTACATCAACATGATGAGGTTAAAAGTCTATGGTTAAAATGCCAGTTTCATTATCAATGAAAGCTCAAGGGATAATTTATGCAACAGACCTGTAGCTGGGGTGTTCAATACTGTCATGCAGACATGAACCAGACAAGGGTTTGACCATGACAAATAATGTTTTCTCAAGGCCTGGGCAAGTTTGAAGTTAATACTCCCTTGGCTACCCAATGTCCAGCAATTTCCATTTTTAATGAAACTGAACTGCTGTTAGGGTTAATTTATATTAACTCATTAATAACTTGCTATAGCTGGGACCAGAACACCCAGAAGAACTCTGCTTAGCTATAGCTGCTGAAGCTGGTGTAGCTGCTGCCCTGCCATGCTCCACAGCTGGTTCCACTCACTGGCTAAACAGTGCATAAACTTAATTCTTGGAGGTAACAGACAGAAACCAATGCATAGAAAGTCCAACCTGAATATATGAGGAAGAGCTTCTTTACTACATGGGTGATCACACACTGGAACAGATTGCCAAGAAAGGTTGTGGAATCTCTTTCAATGGAGATATTCAAGAACCCTCTGGATGCAATCTGTGCCACGTGCTCTGGGAAGACTCTGCTTGAGCAGGTAGGTTGACCCATTCTATGATTCTGTGAAAGCCTCTTTACTAACCATCTCAAGCTCAAAAAAATTTTCACTGGTATAGTGATATCTCCATATCTAGGACAAATTTGTCCAGGGACACATTGGTCAATCAAACAAAAAAAAATCCCAAAACTTTTATATTTTTGTTATCTTTGTATTTACCTTTTTAACCTTTTCACAGATAGATAATCTGAGTTCCCTTTCACTCTTTACCTTTTAAACCCTCACACAATTTTGCTACTTCTCCCTTTTACATCTGAAACAAGGTGGCTTTATAAGAGACAGCATTAGGAGTTGTCCAAATATACCATGGAGCAACCAGATGGTAAGTTCCTTCTGCTGAACCAGGACTGCTTCCGTGGCCTTTGCCATCAGGCAAGGTCTGAATCAGCAGCATTAACCTTTGGCAACATCCCTGAGTTACAAGATATCTCTGCTCTCTTTCCATTCCTTATGTGCACTAACTTTGGCTTCACTTTCACTTACCCCTAATAGGTTATGGCTGCTCATGGCCTTTTGTGTCAGTTATCATTTAGCTACAGCTGGGAGAAGCTGCAATTGGGCAGTGCTGGGCCAGAACATTCAATTTTCACTTCAACAATAAAATCATCTTTGCTACAGGTGCCCCTCCTCACACTGCTTCATTTTATATGTTGTCACTTGATGAAAAGTTCACTGAGTTGCAAAAATCTAATTTTGTTTTACATCCGTGTGAAAATTTCCATACAATTAAATCCATTGCTGCTCCCCTCACCTCCAAAAATAAAAAATTAACATGGATATTTTACAACTGTAATAAAGAGACCAGCCAATGATCACGTTCACAACAATACATTCCTGTATTTCACATATTCCCTCTCGATTATTCCTTTTGACTCCTGTTCCAATTAAAAATTTAAACTCTGACTATCTGTGTGCGACAAAAAGACTTTTTTTTAGGAACAGTAACTGCACCACTTCACAGATATAATGTTAGGACTTACCAGTGGATTTTTAAAAAACTCATATTTTGCATAATTTTTTCTAAAATACAGTTTGGTTTCCTCTTCCATTACCCAGTTTGACTGGACTTCTATCACTAATTCATGGTCTTCTATAGCTCTTCCTATAAGAAAACAAAAAAAATTTAAAAGAAAATGCAAAAGAAAATATCAAGCTCATGACTAGCAGAAGATAAAGAACTCTCATGATCTACAGATAAAGCAGAGCAAAGTTAAACTTCCATTGAATTTAACTCATTCTTCACTGAATTTAACCAATTCTTTAGTCCAAAAATTCAAAGATTAAGGATGCTATATGAAAATCCCATTTTATAACCAGATTAAATGAAGCGAATAAAACCATAAAGGAATTCAGGAAACAAAAATACCCAAAAATAGTGAAAGGAAAGTAAGCATTTTAAAACTTTGTACAGGTTGTTCTACTCCAAAACACATTCTTCAGATGCAAGGGCAAAGAGACATTGAAGAACTGAAGCTGTTAGTTAAAAACAGCATTTTTTTTGCTTTCAGTTTTATAGAGAGAAAGTGCTCCTCTGAGATGACATTTAAAACTCTTAAATGCTTGGCATTGTGACATTTAAGAAAACACCATTTCCTCAAGACTTATTTCTTGGTTGAAAAATATGACATTGTGCATCACCCCAAAGGATGGGTAAAGGTGCTGATATTTCTTTATTTTTAAGGTGTCTCACAGCAAAAAATATTTTATAACTGAGTAAACTTACTTCTCTGCAGGAGCTGAAACACTGAGTGCCCTCCAAAAAACAGCCTTGTAATCAAATCCTTAAATGGTGACATGAAAAAGCTGCCCTTCAGTTTAGGTAGAACATTTTTGTCTTCCAACTAGACTGGAGAGGTTCTACCTCCCTTTCCATTATCTCTTTATTACTGCTATCTCTAACATGAGGAGCACCTGCTACAGTCTACAACAGCCTCCTTAACTATGGAAAGTATTTAATGCACATGAAAGATTTCATATTGGAGTACACGATAGAACACATTTCAAAAATCCTCTTCTCTAGCCACCCAGTGGGGAAAAAATTTAAACTAAATAAAAAATAGAAACATAATGCTCAGCACTATTGCACAGGTAGTGCTTTATGAGCCTTCCCAGCCTTCACAGACTACCTGAAAGAATGCAGATTGAAATCAAAATGTGACTGAAAGACACTGATGATGTTCCTGGCCAAAGCACTACCCTCAAAAGAAGAGCCCTAGAACCTGTGTGTTCAGGTGCAGATGCAAACAGAAAACTGTTTACAGTTAGCACAAAAATTTCTCACTAGAAAAGGAAAAATTTCCAGATGAAGATAGTTCTTCCCTTACAAAAGAGAGCAGTTATGGAGAACAGTTCTGTTTTCAGAGCCTGCCCTGCTGAGGGGAATTGCAGTGGAAGTATGGGACTCCCAGCATCAAGGCCCTTGGTGGTAGGGATGATATGGCATCACCCAAATTTAGGCACACTTCAGCTGCTTTCAGTGATCCTAGACATTGTGAAAACCATTCAAAGATGTATTTGAATTCAATATATTAGGATAAAAAAGAACACATACCAGAAAGACACAGTTCTGAAATATATTGATTTCTAGAACTGCAAGAATAGCTGAACAGATATTTGAAACAGAACCCCCGTTACTGCAAAACTTGGGTGGTGGGGAGGAAGGCTGAGCTTCCTGGCTGGCAAGGCAGCAGCAGGGGCCGGGTGCAGTGAGGACACAACCATCCTGAGTGTTCAACAATAGAGCTCTGCACCGAAGGCAGATATATTTGTGAGAACTGAAATGCAGAAACCGTGGGTTTCTGCTTTGCTTTAGGTGGGAGTTTTGTTGGGCTTTTTTCCTTTTTAAATCTTCACAGCAGATATCTCCACACAGCAATGCAGGCACAACCCAGTGATGTAATTAATGTCTGTCTTGATTAAAAGTAGAACACTGTGCTCAACTCATGAAGATTCATGCAATTATATCTAATTCAGGAGTATTCAGACAGCTGTTAGATTTTAAAGAAAATGTTCACTAATTGATGGATGAATTATTAATCCACATCATTCTGGAGTTTACTCAGACACACACATTTTCTCACAGCACCTCTCTTTTCAATACCGATTCACTTAACTTATGAAATAAAAAAGACTTTCCAAATTTACATGGGTAAAACATACAACAATAACAAACAGAAAACAATCCCAAACTAACTCATTATTTGAAAATTATTTGTTCAAGCTACTCTTCCAGTGCTTAAGAATATACTTGATGCAAGTCAAGATTAATATGTTAATTCTTTCTAACAAAACCAGATCTAAACCAATATAATAAAAATAACTCCATTATTGTTCAGTACTTGAAAAATATGTAGAGGATATCTGAAATTGTTCCTTTCCTTGACCAGCAATGTTGAATTGCCAACCTCATAATCTAGAAATTTATTTTAAAATGAAATAGTCACCTTTTTCTAGAACTACATTGAAAGCAGCTGGAGCAATTACAAGACTGCATGGTGAATGAAGGTCTTCAGCAATTTTGAGAATATCAAAATATTAGGAAAACCAATTTCACTAATTACTTGATATTGAAATCTTCCAAGAAATCCTCCAGATTGAAGAAAACACACTAGTCAAAAAGTGTACTGTGCAAATACAGAAACCTGGAGAAAACAGTGCCACTATAGCTCTGGCATGGTTTCCCAAAGGTGTCTTCTTCAATACTTACTACATTACTTGCACACCAGCTACAATATAAAATAGAGAAAACACTTCTGCTGTTTATATAGTACTGTTTTCTAAAGCCATTTTTCTACCTCTTCTTTTCTAGCAGTCATTTTCAGCCTCGACCCAGATTTAACTCTTGCCTTATTCTGAGTTGGAAGCATCTTACAGCTGATACATTCAGTGCAAAAGGTTACAAATATCTTTGAAATCTTATAAAGCAAGAGAAGAAATTTGAACAACGTTTGTGTCTGCCTTCACAGGATAAAGGAGTATAAAAGGGCAGAAAATAGTTTTAGCTTTTGTAGTTCATCCTTAAAATACAGCTGTTAAACATAATGGAGTCAGAGATGCACAGTCAAGTTTATTTTCAACAAATGCACAAGGCCGGATTCTCTTGGTACATGCAGAGAAAGGGACTCTTAACAACAGCTTTTAGCCATGTTGAAATAGCTGGAGGGGGAGGGAGGGAGTGGCCAGGGAAAATGTTTGTGGGGGTGTTTGATTTTTATTCGTGGTCCATACTTTTTTTTTTAATCAAAAGCATTGAAGTTACCAGGTACCAATGAAGCCTCTTTTGAGAATTAAGAACTCCATGGAGTTTTCTATATATTTTAGAATGCAGGAAGGCATCCAGAACATCCTCTTTTTCAAGCCACACTTTGCACTAGCAGATGGAACTGCCCTTGAAGTTGCAGAAGTACTACCTTTTTTAGCTCTAGTACAGTGCCAAAGTTCAAGAATAACATGGAAATTTTGAGTGATGCGAAATTATAACCATATTTCTTTGGCATTTGTCTTCTAGTAGATTTTTCTAACATAATTTCCTATCAAATCCATACACAATACAGCACTGAAACACAGAGCTGTATAAGCAAGTAAGATTGTCTAACTTGAGATTCAGTTCAATATTACATTCCAGCAGTGGCTTCTAAACTCCTCTCTTGCTAAGGAAAGTCTTTCCTGTATTCTGCATTTTTTACATCTCTGCAAACATCTCCATTCTTCCTACAATTAATTAGCCTTATGTTTTTTGTACTGCAAAACTACACCTATACACTTCAAAAAGGAACAGAGATCAGACATTGTATTTTGAAACCATAGATTACACATTTTGAACCGTATAGTAGAAAAAGAGAGGTTTTACTACTCTAGAGGAACACTGACAATGTGAAAGAACTGCAGAACATCTTGTTATCAGCAACTTAAAATACTACACATGGCATCGCTTCAACGCAGAGCACTGGTCCTATGTGGAAGTTTAGAGGAATGGTTTTGTTTTCCTTTTAAAGTAGCACTGTCACAGATTCACCATAAATCAGCCAAACTGGAGGTAGTGAAGGAAAATACTGACAGCCCACTCTGATATTATTTCTGCAAACGAAGTCCTAGAGTAAAGATAAAGCAGCACTGTGTAACCTCTTTCTGTTCCAGATGTCAGATATTTCACAAAGGTGTATTGGGAACAAACAGGATTTTATTTGCAATGAAAATAGCCCAAGTCTTTCTAGGAAGAGGAAGAATTGCCAGAGAAAAGCAATGTAGAGCAAGGAAGAATTTGCAATGAGAACTTTCTGTTAGTGTCTTCCAAATCGTTTTTACAGATGCAGATCAAGCAGTGTGAAGCAAATGTACCATGAAAAAAATCTAGTTTATACCTCTGCTTTCAAAAATAATCAGAAGAAACAACCCCAAAAAGAAAAAATTCACACAAGACTTCATATCATTTTGTTTGCAAGCCTTTCTATTAGAATTGTACTTCCAAATGAAAATGAAAGCCAAACACTTTATTTACCATGATATCATTATATATTATTAGTCTTACCTAAACCTGTGTGGGTAAGTTGTTCAAACAGAGTCCAGCTGTGGTCATCAACATAGTGGTTCTTCAATATCAAGAGCTGACACACATCCCTGGCTGTTATATCACTTGGTACTTCCAAAGCTCTGCTAGTATCATCTTCACTATAGACTTTGATTACCTGCAATAAATAAAAACTCTAAAATATCTGTAAGTTTAATCTTTGCTTTGGTTACTCCATATATGTTGCTCTCTCAGCTTCATGACTGAGACAAGAACCCACACATGCAATATGAAAGACAGCCATTCCTCTCTAGAGCAATGGCAAAATTGAGAACAGAACAGCCAAACAAATCATATTCCACTTCTAAATTTGGCTACTGGATATCCCTTGCCACAGGACTCTGGACAGATTGGTGCATTAGCTTTAAAAGTAAATATTAATAGACAGATAATTAAATGCAGTGAAACAGTACATTCTTAAGTAAGCTGAAAAAGAGACCACAGTGCATAAATGGTGAAACTCAAGAACTCTGTGACTGTAGAACTGCAGAAGATTTGATAAAGATTGTTAGTTCAGAGAATGGCAATCAGACTCAAGATACTCACAGTTCTGTAGACAATAAAACAGCAGATGTTACAGAGCGGCTTCAAATTTTGACAAGCAAGAACTGGAGTTCTTGAACACACATCCTCAGTTTAAAGGGTGCCCAAGACGCTTTTAACTGACAAAATACTCCTCTCAGTTTATTGAATTTATCCATATTCATGAGAATGCAAGACAAAACTCTCCTGAAATTTATGCACAAAACCTAAATATCATTGTAAACTCCTCATTAAACAGCAAGGTAGAAGTTCTCACTTGAAAGACAAACAAGCCTGTTACTGTCAATCATTCTTAACAGCTGCCTTACCCAATACATGCTCATTTCAAGCATCTAACAAACAACCAACAATGTATTGTATCCTAACTTGTCAAGGAGGCTCCCTCTCTGGTTTGTGCTGAAGTTGGTAGGAAAGTGAGCAAGGAACTCCAACTGTATCTCCTGCCACCTGCATCTTCTCACCAACAGAAAAAATCCAAAAATAATTTTAAAAAAACAAGTCATCTCACTCATGTTTTCCAAACATCAGATCAAGGTAAAAGCACTCAAGTTGTAAACCATTCCGAGATTTTAAAGCACATTGATGATCTTACTCCACTCCAAATACCTATTTTAGTGGAACTAAAGAGGTACAGAAGTTTGGTTCCAAACTTTGGCTCTGCACATTAAATGAGCATGAATCCATAATTTGCTTTAATATTGCACCTAATAAATGTTGACAGGTCAAGAGTTCCACACAATATTCAGCCATCCTTGCCACAACACCAATCTTCGGGATTTGGCAAACATTAAATTCATGCTCCTAAAGTGCTGAAAAACCTCTCCCTGCTCATGAATCAACCACCTCAAAGCTGAGACTTTAAAGGGAAATAGGCAAACCTCAGAGAAAGAAGATGTAGTGTTTCCACGGGCCTAAGCTGCAGCCCAGTACTTCCATTTAATACAAAGGCACAAGGACCACATTGCTACTGAATTCAATACTGCCAAAGCAGCCATGGGGGATGGCTGTGGCTGTTTTTGGAAGATGTCTGTGCTTGGGCACTGTTCCCACTGCTAAGCAAGAGAGATCAGCAGCAATGCAGCCTGCTTGCAGTAGAGCCTGGTTGCACACACACAAAGTCCTACTCCAGTCACACAGAAATGATGTTTGGCCATTCAGGATAAACCAGGATGAATTATTTAAATTCCTGCAATATTTACAATGAATCAAAGATGAAATCAAAAGATGTGTCTGGCAGGGTGCACTGTGAATGGGATGGAGGGCTGCAGGGGTGACTAGAGGAAACAGCATTCCATCACCTTAAAAGAGGTCCTGCTCTGGGCAGCACTGAAGGTCACGGACAGCTTCATTAGTCTGTCCAGCAAGTCTGTGTCAGGCTGAACCTAAAGAATTTTACAGGTTGAAATGCCAGAAAGGAGAGAGACAGCAGAGAAGGTGAAAGCAAAGGAAAGAATTGAAACAACTTTCCAAGTATTGACAATTGCTCTAAGTCCCTTCCAGCTGAAATATTCTATTCTGTTTCCTAATATTCTCGCAATAAAGCCAGGGTGGGAATTCATGTGAGCATGCTGGCTAGGGACTCCATGGCACAGAGCAGCAACTGCAGTTTTCCCCAGGCACTCATCAAGTTCAGTGATATGCTTATTTTACAGCAAGAGCACGTACAGCCCATGCTGAGGCTCTTGACGGATATTTTAACAGAAATTCTTTTTAAAAGGGTTAAGAGTCGCAGTGCAGATGACTTCACTCTTATTGCTAGAGAAACAGAAGAAGAGTTTTTAAAATGCTGGAGACAGCAACACAAGTCATGATAATGAGCTGCCTGTGGCCATTCAGCTCAGGGAGTGGGAAGCCTTGGAGGTGGCCTTGGACTACTGGAGCTCAGCTAAAGCAAAACAAAACAACATAACAAAAAAAAAAAAAAAAAAAAAACAAAAAAAAAAAAAAACAAAAAAAAACAAAAAAAAACAGAGACTAAAAACCGATTTGTATTCTCTGTGAGTATTCTCACTCAGCTTTCTCAGTATAGGGAAATAAATCCTGCTCAAGTCTAGGACAACACATCACCCCAGCTCATAGCTATGAGGGGGTACCTTATAAAACACAGATGTTGTGACCTTCTTCTCTTCCTTGCAAGAGACTAAGATGCAGCAGGAGACAAGTCACCTAATAGTCATCAACTTCTGTCACGCATTTTGCTTGACAAATTGGTATAAATCTCATCACAGAGTGATCTTTGAGGGTTTTTTAAATTAGAAGTTGCTCAGTAAGCACTTAGTGCTGGGTCTGAAGCAAAGTTTCCTGTAAGATTGCTGGGAATCCACTTATTCCAAAGGGGAGTGGACCAGATGAAAAAGGACAAACTTAAAATCTGATTTTTCCTTGGAAATACATTGTAATACTTCTCTTCCTAGAAATAGAAGATGCTTTAAGAATTAAAGGGTGGCAGAGCTATGGTAAAGATGCAGCTTTGCTGACTTGCTATAGAAATGAGTGAGCTTGAGTGATCACTTTATTTTTATTAGTGGTTCTCAGCATGTATTTGACCGACCAGTCATCTCCACTTCCATTTTTTTCCCTGAAAAATTTGTCTGAGAAGTATAACACAAGAAAAGAGCTGCTAATTGAGAACAAGTTCTCATTAGAGTTTTCATTATCCTACACTCTCAAACTTTTCTCCAAAGCAAGCTGTTTTTCTGCCCTTGACTATACCGATTAGTAAGGCAGAAAAAGTTGCATCAGCAGCACTGAAATCTTTCCGGGGTAGTTTATAAATACAAGGAGATTTTAGGTCTTCCCAAAGCTGGAAAAAGAAACACCTCAATAGCTTCTATTTAAGTCACTGGAAGTAAGAAACAAGCCAGGTCCAAGATCTTCCTATAACAGGAAAACACCATGCTCAGCATGACAGGCATTGATCATTTTTACTGCCTGTGGGAGAAGGCAAAGAGGTACAGCATTCCTACATGTTCTCTTTCAGTTTTTCAATATACTAAAAAGAAGCCAAGGTCCCAGAATTATGTGCAATGCATCTTTATCCCACCACAAATTACTTTTTTAAGAAATGTTGCTTCATAATGAAATATATTATTTTTTTATATTTCACTAATCAAATGAACTCAGAATGTAAAATAAATGTTGAAAAATACAATCAAATATTTAATAAAGGAAAATAAAAAGAGGACCCTGGATTTTACACTAAAAAGGAACCAGAAGCAGCAAAAATACAGCAATTGTTTAAAAGAATAAGTAAAAGAGCACATAAGGTAAGCAGTGTGGGAGGATGGAGGAGCAAGAGAAGCAAAGCTGGACTCTACTCCCCCGAGTCTTCTTTCCCACTCAACCGTCATCTCCACTACAATAATTAAATAATGTGTTCATAGACTTTTAAGAGAGGGTGTCCAAGTCTGATTCTTCAGAATCTTCATGCCATCTGTTTCGGAAGTTCCAATCTGCAGAAACAGCACAAACATATGCCCTGCACTGAGGAATTTAAAATTTCAAACCAAAGTCCTAACGTGTGAAAAAAGCCAGGTAGAACCCACAGAAAAAGAACCACTAGCACACAGATTCCATATTTAGGTGCCTACACCAATATGACCTGACATTTATATGATTCTTAATGCTTCTGTATAGCCATTGACATGGTGGGTATTTTTTTTTTTTTTAAATCAGGCCACTTTTATTTATAAAGATAAAAGCACCTAACTTTAGCTTATGATTTCTAAAATTAATCCCCCCTCCCCCCAAATAAAACACTGCACATTTTTGTACTTGCATTATAATTTTAGTCACATTTTTGTTAAATGCAAGATTATTGTATGCAAAACCAGGCTTAGAAAAGTCTTACACTCCAGGGTGTCATACTTCTTCTGAAATGCTGGCCTGATACTCTGCTAACCCCTCTCTGTAGTGTTAACAATCAGGCTATTTGCCTGCAGCATTTGTTCTGCAACTCCCAACCCTGCTGCCTGCTAGACAAAATTTTTTGCTTATTGATATTGGCAAAGGGTAGAGGAATTTGGAGTGTATTTTAACTACAACAGAGGCGCTTGGAAACTTCTAGCATTTCAAACTGGTTTATGACTTCTCGCAATAGTTTGTCTTGGTTTTAGTGAGAATCAGCAAAATTCTGCATTCATAAAAATATTTAAGAGGTTTAATCACAACTGTTAGAAACAAACAGCTCGTTAGTAAAGTTTACTGTTTTCTTTATCAACTGTGAATGCAAGACTTTCTCTTTAAATATCCCAGTCTACAGTTAAAATGTCAGCTTCCAGTATTTCCTCCAAAGGGAAGATTTCCAGGCCAAAAAGATTCACGCAGTTTCCAGAAATCTACATCTGTCATTAAAACAAGGTGCATCCAATGTCTACCTGTACATATCTTTACTTCTTATTTGGAACACAGTATAGCTTCAAGAGGCAGAAGGAACACTGCTCCTATATTCTGTCTTGCAATCAAACCAAAGTGCAAAGGAAGAGCAAAGTCTAGGAAGATTGTCCACCTTTTCTTCCACAGCCTCGAAAAATTCACTTTTTCCATAATCGAACCTTTTTTAAAATGACATTTCAAAGAGCAAAAATAATGTTAATTTCCAACCTTTATTCCAGTGTAAGACAATGCCTCAAAACATATATTTTTTTTAGACCTAAATATTCTTCTAGAAGGTACTAAAAAACTTGTTAAATTTCATATTAAAAGTATGCATATACTATCAATTAAAACAATTTCTACTTATTTTCTGCAATAATCTTCTGCGGCACTGTATTTACTATGGCACTATGGCAACTGTCCCTATTACACAGCCCCCAGAGCCACTCCCCTCCTTCAGACTCCTGGTACAAACTCCATGCCCTACCTAGTCCATGCCAGGAATGAATAAATTACACCAAAACCAGAAACTGAAGAGCAATGCAAAGAAGTAACAAAAAATACTTCATACTACCTACAGACAAAAAGGTCCAATTCTTACTTTTAAAAGACATACTTGCCACCTGACTTTGGGCAAGTCAGCATTAGTCCCCCAGTTTCACTCAATTTTACAACACGGGGCAGGGGAAGTGAAATCTGTTTCTGTACAGCAAGGTAACACTGAACTCATTAAGACTGGTAAAGCACTTACACGTCCTCACATGACTCCTGCTTTAGATGTGTAAATATGTAGTATGATGAAAAGGGAGGTTGAATTATGCAAATTGTAATAGGCTTCACATAAAAATATACCAGCAAAGTTCTTTCAAACAAAGGTTATGACAATCGCATCATGATACTGGAAAAAATGGCAGGATGAGGATAATATGACATGCAATCATGGCAAAGACAACATCAGTAAAACTGAAGAGAAACAGAACTTGAAAGACACAACAGGGAAGTTACAATACAAATATCATTATTTAATCCTGAATTTGATACATTCTGTTATACCATATTGGTCAACAGAAACAAAATATAGTTCTAAATAGTAATAAAATAGTTGAAGAAGATTTCATTTCCCTGTACAAAACTGAACAAAAAGGCAAATTCTAGAGAAAGTCACTGCCACATTTTGGACAATTAGTACAACTAGGACATAGTACAACTACTTTTAGAGGAGTAAGTGAGATTCTCATAAACTATATGATAATCAGATGACACTTGGCCCAAAACATTACAATAACTGAAGAATTAAATAGCAACAGCAACACTGTTCAACACCCTGTAAGTAGGAATGGCAGTAATAAACAGATTAAAAGTTGAAGATGTATCACCATCAACAGCCATTACCTCAAAGGACCAAATCAGGAGTGAGAAATACAAAGGGATCTACAGAAGTAAAACCCACAACAAACTCCTTAAAAAGAATGTACATTATTTATAAGGAAAGGTAGGGGGAGATCAAACAATTTATTTAAATAGAGAGTCTCAAGTTAATCTACCTTATCAAAATTTTTTTCAAACACTGGAGATTCCAAAGAAAGCCAATGAAAGATACTTCAAATACAACTCTTAAGATGTGTGTAAATAACTAGAAAGTTGTGAGGAAATTCAAATATTATCAGCAAAAATTTCAAATACTATGCTTCCATGGAACAGCAGAAATGAAAGAAAATTAGCAGACTTGCCAAATGATTAAGCTGTCAAAGGAGCACTTATACAAGATAAACACACCGCAGAGAAGCTAAATCATTTATCTGCATTAATTATTCACAACAGATATGGAAGAATAGGTTCCCAGATCTAGCCTTTATAGGTGAAATAAAATTGTCAGTTTAAATGGAGGGAAGGCTGGAAATAAAAAGGCAAATACTTAACAGGAGGTTATACAGTCTAGCATTTAAAGAAACTGAAATGGCAAATCTTAGCCTATCCTAGCACCAGTAGAAATGGAGGCTTAGGCTCCATCTATCACTTCATCTGATGTGCACTGAGTATAAAGTTCTGCTCAGACCTGAAAAACTGGAAAAGCCCAAGGGCTATTGCAGCAGATTAACTATGGGGTATTGCTTTGTAAATTTGTGAGTCATCAGTGCCTATCACCAGGCAGCTAAGAAAGAATCTACTAACATTACCTAAGAAAACCTAAAAAATTTATGAAAACTTTTCTCCATCTTGTTCATAGCAATTTCTAGAGTGATTTAGAGTAATTATCATAATTCTGAAAAATCTCAGTGGGGTAATGCAGTTCACACTGACTGACATCAATAACCTTTTCCAAGTCCTTCAAAATAAGAGCTATAATAAAAATTAAACAGTTATGAAGAAAGAGACTACAAAATAAGATAAACTTGGAATGCACAGTTCATTGTTAGAATAGCTGTCTATAATCAGGTAATTTTGGGGTCTTACTCATATTAACCCTTAAATCAGAATGAAAGAACCATGTCTTACCAGCCTTGATAAAAATAAGTCTTAGTTATTTTTCATTACAATACTATTAATGCTAACTTTATGCATTAACACTTGACACAAGGCTATTTGCAAAACTTCTTTGTGCTGAGAAAGGTAAATGGCTCCCTATTCCTTTCTTCTTAAGACTATCACTTAAAGAGAGCTAATGCAACATAGGTCCCTTCTCAACTCCTCAACACAGTATGCATGGCTTTCCAGTTAATCTAAACTCAATTTGTGGATGATCAGGAAGGCAAGAGAATTTTACACCTTCCTAGCCACTAAAAAGAAATTAATTAACAGTGAAATTTCTGTTAATGAAACTTGGGTAAAATTCTTTATGCAAGGGAAAGTAATTTTAAAACTCAGCTGAGACACTAAGGTAATCAAACCACTGAGTACACAGGCTGTGCTCCCTCAAGCCAAGCATCAGCACTTCTTAGTGCTGGAATCACAATGCTCTTCCATAGAGTTCAGCTCAAACAGACCACCCAACACAGCTCAGTTGTTTAGGCTGGATGCACACGTGCTTTATGACCCATTATTTTCACTCAGAGCTTCCTTATTATTTCTCATGAAATCCACAGAAGATTGCTAAAATAACCAGCAAGGTACCAAAATCCCCTTGGTAATGGCTAAGAGTTTTTGCCCTCAAACCAAGGCCTTTTTTGATAAAAGTTCAAAAATCTTATTGTTTGGCTTAAAGAGATTAATTTTCAGACCAAACTTGAGTATTCAGGTTAATAAAAATGTACATTCACATGAACTTTTCTTCATTAATTTAAAAGTTAATTTAGTGGAGGTGATCAGCTTATTAACCTTATTAATTACTATCTTCTGTCCTTTGTTTCCACACTGCCTGCTAAGTCTTAGCTTTAAATAGTTTTTATATATTTAATAATAATATTCAGGTTTACATTTTACTACATATAATAGCAATATTTAGAATGCACTTACCATAGACAGATGGAAAAACATCCAATAACTGCACTAAAAAAGAGAGATGGAACAATCATACTGGAGGAAGAATCTGACTTAAGAAGGCACTTCAGTATTTTATTTTTTATAAAAAAGTTTTTCAGATAGAAAATGAACAGAAAATGAGAAAAGCTACAAGTGCATCAGTGTTTTTATCCTCAAACCTAGAAACATGGTAGAAATTATCCATGTACTACTCTACTTTCCAAAGAAGTCATGTCTGAAGACAGAGGAAGAAAGAAATTTAAATACAAATCCACTAAAATAAACCACTCATCTTTGTTTTCTGTGTACAACGAAGATGAGGGCAAAATGTTATCAGCCTCATGTTTGTATAGCTTGTCCCTATTTATGTCAAGGCACTAACATTATTTAAATGAGGCTTTCTGTATTTAATAGTGCAGTTTGTCCAACATATCCTTTGCTTGTCAGAGATAAATAGAATGCTGTGTTCCAGCACAAGAGAAAGCAAATCTGTTACTGCCGCGTTCTGGCTGCAGTTTATGTTTCTGAAGAGATACCAGCTATAAAAAGAAGTACCTATTGTTTCTACCAGGTTTTTCACACCATGTTGCTGGTTTCTCAGTAGAGCAGATCTCTTGCAAAATTGAGAAAGACCAAGTCTCTGAATAACACTGTTAAGAGACCAATTAGCTTCCTATTTCCTTTGCAGCAGCCCTGAAATAGATTTTTTAAATAAGAAAAAAGAAAAAGGAGAACAGATTTTTTTCTTAAAACTCTCTTTCACTTGGGCCATTTTAAACAGAAGTTTTGGCTTGAACTGTAACACAGCTTCAAAGAGAAGAATGCCTTTATCATCAGCTATATCTACTGTACATTCCCCTGAAGGTCACTAGAGGAGAAAATAATGTAGACTCCAAGACAAAGCAAAGTTTAGATTTTTAGCTAAAGAAGACACAGTTTGGAAATTTTCTCTGTATTTCTAGAGTGGTACAAGGAATGTTCAGAGCAAATATGACGAAGGCCATGTAGGGTAACCCACTGTAATAAATGGTTGTTTTACAATGCTGAAATAGTTTGCCACTTGGTATATGATTAAAAAGCTTGCTTTGCTGGGTCAGATTTTAACACCCTTCCAGCTCAATACTCTCATACCTGGGTATCTGTTTCTAGTCATCAGTGGAACATAAGAGCAAAGTTTAACTGTTGTAGGATAGGTATTCTGACAGAACATTTTATTTCTCAGCACTTCTCAATCTTTTTTTTATTCACATAGCATTGTTCCCTCTGGCCAAAGCATAAAATCCAAATAAAGAGTAAATCCTGCAGTAAAGCTAGTAAGTCTACTCAAACCACATAAAACCTTCAACTATACACTGTTGTGTTATTACAGATTTGTCAGCAGGTTTTGTTGGCAAATCTAAACCTCTAAAGGAACAGAAAAAAAGATGAAAGGCATCTGGGCATGGAAACCAGTCCCTGTAACTGTTAGCAAAATGTAATAATCACCGAGTGCAGCAGACTAAAACAAATGAACAAAGTGAAATAGGAAGATAATAAGTGGGTGATGTAGTTAAAAGGGGGTGATAATTTCAGATATGTAGTCCGTTTTGATAATGTTTGCCTCTAATCATTTGTTCTAAAATGAAAATGAGATACGCAGACTGAGCAGTCTTCAATCATACAGGAAAGCTGAGAAGCCAGCAGCACATTTCCCATCTCGATGCTTGTTGTGATACCCTGCATTCAGAGGTCAGCTGGGTTGTCTGGCTGCTGCTTCACTTGCCCACACACAAGCCACGTTCATATTACCATAAATGTATGCATTTTATTTCTGTTATGATCATCCTACAAGTCTTGTCAAACAGGATACCCAGAAAGACGGTGACAGAACCAATCCAACAAGTTACAATCAAGAGGACCAAAGGAAAAACAACAACGCTGGGGGCTGACATTGCATATGCAGCTGATGGGTATGATGAGCTAATGAAGCCTGTCTCTCAGGCTAATACAAGACAAGTGGAGGGCTCCAATTGCTATTCAGTCTAGATATTATTTAATTGCTAACCTCTAGGAGAACGTGAATGACTAACTCAGAAAAGCAGTCCAAGTGGTCCGAAAAAAGAGCACAACACTATGTTAGGGCAAAGGTTGTCAGTAGAAATGATACAATAGGCAACAAGAGTGATAAAAAGACTGAATAAATTGGAATGCACTACAGAATAGTGGGAGGGGAAAAAAAGAGGCTACTAGTAGAAAATAAAGGAAAAGCATTAAGGGTGTCAACTGAACATCTCCTCCCAGGTCTCGGGCCTTCATTTGAATTTAGAGGTGTCAAACAAAAAAGGTATTGACAAAAACACCAATTGCAAGTTGCAACTGCAGGGATGTCCAAATCCTGGGAAAGAAAGGAATCAAAGATATCTCTCCAAGCCATCATTTTTGATGCCCAAGCATGAGTTTTAGTGAACACACTGGTCAACAGTCCAGGACAGCCACTTGCATCTCCCAGAAACAGAAAAAGGAGATGAAATATGAGATATATGCCAAGAGCCTGTCAACTCTGGGTGAAGAAGGTGGACGTGTACTCTTCGAAAGTGTACCTTAAAGTTTCACTCACCTGGCTTTGTATTGTTCCCACGGCATCTGTTATAAACTGTACTGCAGCAGAGTACATCTGTCTCGTATAACTACTTTAAACTGTGAAAAGCTGGTTGGCCTTGAAATAATGTAAACATAAATAAAGGGTTGAAAGCAACTGAATATGGACAACATCAAAACAAAAATTTTAGGAAGTCACTACCAGTGTAAGAGACTTAGACAGACTGGAACTGGGCTAAAATTCCCCATGTTACAACAGAGTTATATCGGTTGGGACACTTTGATCCATGGTGGGTTGACATTGTCTAGACACCTGGTGCCCACCAAAGCCACTCTATCACTTCCCTCCTCAGCTGGACAGAGGAGAGAAAATGTAACAAAAAGCTTGTGGGTCGAGAAAAGGACCAGGAAACACCACTCACTAATTACCATCACAGGCAAAACAGACAACTTGGGGAAACCAGTTTTATTATCAATCACACCACAGAAAGGCAATGACAAATAAAACTAAATCTTAAATCACCTTTCCCCACCGTGGACTGTGGGGGAATCCCTGCTCCAGTGCCTGGAGCACCTCCTCCCTTCCCTCCACTGACCATGGTGTCTGCAGGGCTACTCCTCTCAAATGTTCTCTCTTTTTTCTGCTGCAGTTGCACAGCAACCTTTTTTCCATTCTTAAATATATTAAGCATTGCCTCTATTGGACATAGAGGGAACTTTCTAAAAGCTTCTCACAGAAGCCACCTGTGTAGAGCCCCCCCTCCTCCTGTTACCAAAACCTTGCCATGCAAACCAAATACATGATCAAACAGTTGCAACTTCTTTAGGTCCTTAAGGTCCTTTAGGTCTTTGTTCTGTTGGGTTGGTCTTGCCTCTGCTCCTGACCAACAGGCAGAAAAACTAGGAGTGAAGAGGAATGGGGCATGGGCAGTACCTATAGCAACTGCATGAAAATGAGGAAGAAAGCATGTCTAAATATGAATAATTCCTTGGTTCACTGTGACAAGTTTTCTTTGCATTCATTGATGCAGCTTCAGTTTATCAAAAGTAAAGAAAATTTTCTAATTTTTCAGGCACTAGCTTATGCATGTTGAAAATAATATGTAACAGACATATAAGTAAGAGAAATTTGATCTTTTGCATAAGACATACCAGTACCTCGTCTGCTGTTTGTTGAGTGTCTCTCTTTACATGCAGCAGTGCAGCATAATCAGTATGGGGTTTACTTTAGCAGAAATAGCTATTGATATACTTCAAGGCCAGATAACACTGTCTGAAGGTCAAGTTCTGACTTCTTGAAGCCTAATTTATTCAAGAGGAGACTAAAGTACTAGAGCTAGAAAATGGCCAAGCACTTTCTTCAATTGATGAAAAAAATGTTTTTTTTTCCCAAAGGATTTCTTCCCACAGAAGAGGATTATGAGCAGAGTAGGGCACTAAACACTGCCAATTTCCTTGGTTACTGTATGAAGATGTTCAAAGAAAGCAAGAAGAAACTGAAAAAAAATATCAAAGATCTGTTCAAGAACTGAAGACAGAGAAGAGATGAAGTGCAACATTAATTGTATCACTAAACCTTGTCAAACTATACAAAGGACAAACAATAGCCAAGTGCATTAAACCACTGAGATTTTAAAAGACTTTTAAAAAGCTCTGTGAACTTAATACTCACCCTCTCACGGGCACATATACACATACATCTCTATCTATCCTTCATGGTAACTATGCAGCATGGTGCTTTACATTTTAAATTTCAAGATCACTGATGATTTTGTGTACAAAATACTCTGGAAAATCTGATCGCTTGTAGAGACTGGAATCTCAAAGGATAAAAAAGAACCTCCCTTTCCCTGCCTGCACCTAAACCATAAGGACTGCTAAAGTTTTGATTTTGATTTCATTTATACATGTGGGATCATTTTTGTACATAAATAAAATTTTTTGTATACAATAAAAAACAGTAGGAAGTTTCACTGGTTTTGTGCTAGTCAAAGCAGGAACTGGTCAACCAATATATGATGGCTACACCAGAATCCACTTTAGGTGCCTGCTTGAGTATAAGGAGTACATATGCAGTGCAAAAATTGTTCTAAAATTCTTTTCAAGAATAGGCTCTGATCTAGATTTATTTGGCCTACGTCATAAAGAAGGGGATGGGTGCTGCAATACTTTCCCTGGAGGAGGCTCTGTGAGTAGCTCTCTCCTAAACAGTCCCTGGATCTAAGCAGATTTCTTCCACAATGACTGAAAATGCTGGTCTGCCACCCTCCTTCTTCCCTATCATCATCCATCATGGAATCACTAGCCTCTCCTCATCCTCTGTCACAAGCAGATAACTTACTATCTCCAAGCACTGTACAGCAGAAGACTGAATTTTAGGCAGTTGATAAATCCTTTCAGAGCTAATATGGAAGTTGCATGCTCCCTCAAACAAGGCCCTGAGGTGGATACTTGTAAAGCTATTTTCACAAAGTTTTATGTATTAGAAGAAAGCAGGAATTCCACATCTCCCCAAACAAACTGTATCTATCCTAGCATGTGTTAGATACACAAAGGTGGCAAGACCTTTCTGTAAGCCTACATCCTAGCTTGGCCTTCTAGCAATCTTAAACATAAAATTCTTTCAAAAAACACACTACTATTTTTCTGAATTCAGTTTGGGTCTCTTCCCATTCCCATATATATTCCTCCTTCTCAAACTTCCTCAACTCTTTTTCTGGCTCAAAACTTTTATTCAATTTGTAACAAACTCTGCAGATAAAGAAGCAGCCTATTGTGATGTTTTATCCTATCCTATTATGTCTAAGACATAATTCTGTAGTGAATTTCCAGTCACACCAACCCTAATGATTTACCTCTGATTATCCCCATTACCTTCTCTCAGATCCCTCAATAATTAATTTAAGAAAATATTCCATTTTGAATAAAGACTTTAAATTCAAAAATTTCACCTCAACCACTACAGTTTTTCTGACCACTGCTCCTTAACATTTTAAAAGCCTTTAAAGCCCACTCAAGTCCATCTCCCACTCTCTCTGTCTCTAAGACACCTCTCAGCTGTCTTCAAAACTTTGCAGAATGCTGCCCTTATATGACTGTATTAAAGAAACATTTTATTACTGTATTATAGAATCAGAGAATCCTAAAAAGCCTAGGGTTGGAAGGGACCTCAAAGATCATCTCACTCCAATCCCTCTGCCATGGGCAGGGACACCTTCCACTAAACCAGATTTCTCAAAGCCCCATTCAACCTGGTCTTGGATTATATGATTTATTATTGTATTTCTTTTATTTCTATTACTGTATGAAAGACAAAAAAGGGCACTGGCATTGTTTCTGCATTTTTAAATTACTATTTTTCAAACTGTCTTTATGAAGACATGTTTCATACATGAATGCTTGGTCTGCATCCAGTAATTTCATAAAAGGTATCCATTTAATGACACCATTATCATGTCACTTAAAGTGCCTTATGTAAAATTCCTGGATTAGCACACTGGCCTTTCCTCTCAGGGATCCAAATGCAAAACTGAAAAATTACTTTCATGCTCTTAGCCTTGCAGACAGACATTACTAATTCTCAGTACAATTTGGCTTAAGTGACCATTTTTCCTTGGGGGAGGGATAAGTGTTGATTAAAGCAGCATGTGATTTTGGACCAGAAAAATAGACGGAATAAAAATGCAAGAGCATCTTGGAAATTTGCATGCTTACACCAGTCCTAGATTTGAGCAATCTAAATCATATCTTCATTTTCTGATCAATATTTCTTCCATTTTAAAGACACTACACAGTCTCTTCAAGAACTGCTGGAAATTATTCAGTCAATACATATTGACTATGTACACAATGCTTTTTAACATCATCTGACCTAGTGTGCTACGAAATTCTCAGCTCTTGTGGAAAAAAACTGCAAGTTGCCTAAGTCTTCTACTCACCATGTAACAAATCTAATCGACCTGTGAGTGTTAATATTGAAGAAATCTTTGGTCTTTGACAGTAAAACAATGTCTTGAATGCATTATAACCTTTCAAGTCTAATTTTTTTAAGTACTTTTAGAGCCGTACAAAGTTATTCATACAGAAGATAAAAACATTTACTCTGAGTTAGATTAAGTATATGGCTAGTCTATACATACTATAAATCTGGTTGTGATAGCACTCAATATACATAATTTCCCATGTTCATTAAGCATGTAATTTTCCCACCTGTGTTACAAGACCCCTTGGAACCTAAACAAGGCCCGGCAGCTTTAGTTAAAAATATATTACTTAATAATAAAACATATCAACTGTGATAAGTACTTCATATCAGACTTTAAAACAGGAAGTATAAAATAACTTTGGACAAAGTATATTAGACATTTTGAATGAAAATGAGAAAACCTAAGTGTTCAAGAAGCTGGCAGAACAGTCAGATTAGCACATTGACAATGCAAAATTTTACCTTCTGTGAGATGGAAATATACAGACTTGCAACTTTTGCAGTATTGTGGTTAAACTAGACTTCTTATACAATTACCTATTCCATTAATTTAAGAAACAATTATTTGTAATGATTGTAATGATACTCTAAAACAGCATTCCATGAGCTAATGTTTACATTTCTCTTGACTTTGCAGTATTAATGTAAAAATCCTACTTTTTCAAAAAGTAGAAATTACACTTTAAGTCAAAGGTTCTAATGTCCATAAGAAACACGAACAAATTTACACATGCACATATGGCACTCCTTACCAGCATGGCTCTTTCCTGCCTACCTTCCTGCCTTCCCTTCCTCCAGTATTCTAGTTCTAGAAAGTAAGGGTATTGCTACAGAAATAACAAAGCCCCTTCAGTAGAAATAAAAGATACTTCCAGAAGGAATTCTACATGCATAGATACAACCATCACAAGCCTTAACAAGCCTATTAAATTTGGCACACAGTGAGACCTCAGTGAGGACAGATGCCTTCAAGAATTTTTTGTAACAGTATGCAACCCAGTAGCTACCTACCTAAGGCAACATCCTATGCTGCTTCCTCCTACTGCTTCCATTAATTTTATTTTGGGCTTACAAAGTGCATAGATAAAGAGAAGTAAAGCCAATAACTGTTGGCAGCTAATTTGATAACAGCATGAAAAAAAATGAGAGAGAATGTGCAGAAAATTATTTTACTGTGAATTTGTCAAAAAACTCTTGTATTTTCTCAGAGAATGATTATCTTTCAACATAAAAAAAAACCCCAATCCATTGAAATACACACTACAGTTAAAAGTGAGTTTCCCAGCCTTCGGAATGCTAGATTGAGCAAAGTTACACCTCTCCCCTCCCACACAGCACCAAGTACTGCTGTGTGCATACCAGAGGAGTCTAACAGAACTACACACTGCAAGAACAAAGACCTTCCTCTCCTAACATACAATTAACAAAACCCAGACAAAAAAACCCCAAACTATGACAACTGAAGATTTGAGTTCTTAAGGGATGTTAGGGGGAGGAAGAGAAGACTGGGAGATAACCACAAGATTGAGAGGATGAGAGCTGAGAAGTTAAACCACAATTTTTAAAGGAGTATTTTTGAGAAGTGTAACAGAGATATTGCAAATTGTTTGATAATACTGTGTAAGAGCACATCTTGCACGTATCTAAATGTTAAAGTTACTATACCAGAAAAGTAGTATATTATTGTGCTAGTAAACCAGCAGCATAATCTAATCTGTACCAATCAATCCCAATAAAACTGTATGTTCACAGGCTCCCCTTCCAACTCAAACAATGAAATAATACAAATGAATACCACATATCCCAAATAAAAAAAAATTATGTGTTTATATACTTCTTTAGTCCTACAGGACCAATGCTGTAAGTACAGGCTGCATTCCACATAAACTGTTCATAAGAACCATTTAATACTATTTAGTAATATTTCAGTGAACTTTAATTTTTCACAATGCTGGTACATTAAAAGCCACTGAGTAAGAGAAGAGTCTATTAATAATGAGTAAAGCACATTATGCAGCAATGAGGTTTTGAAAAATATCTACACATTTACAAAATAAATCGAAATAATTAATAACTTACAGCTTGTTTGAAATAACTTCTCATAAATTAATATATCTGGCTCAGCAGAGAGTCTTATTTCTGTACTTCATTTCCGTGTGTATTTTTAACTTCACAGATACCCCCAACGCATTGAGTTACTCTAGGCAATCCTAGTGCACACAGATGTAATCATTTTGCACTGCTTGCACTTTTTATTGAGATAACAACAAAAAAAAGGCAAGCTACAGTGGTTATGGAAAAACATTGTACAGTGTCACCCTGATTCCCAAAATACATGATGAGCCATCCACTATTAAGGCATTAGCCAGAAAAGGTCAGGAAAAAGCACATTGTGTTTAAGGCTGATGGAAAATCTGTGGAAGCAGACTCCAGTAATCCTCTGTTAGGAACAATATCATAGCTTTCAACAGAGGCATATTTTAATGCAATCATGACACTTTGAAAACTACATTAATCTGTGAGAAAAATAATTTTCTGCAAAAAGTACAAAATTATAGCAACAAAATTATAGTAAAGACCACCAGTAAAAAAATTCAATTATGGATACATATATATTTATAAGCAAACATATTCCACATAATGAAATAAAAAATTTCTACATTTATCAGAAAAGAAACATTGTTATTACACTAGAGCAATTTTTTAAGTGAAAAAATAAATATAGCCATGTTTAAGCATTGTTATCAACCCATACTAATGTCAGAATTAAAAGACTGATTTAAAAGCCATACCCTTTTCTGCAGAGTTATTGGCATAACTGCAGGCAGTGTTACTCTTCTGGAAGACAAACTCATGTCTGCTTTTCACAGAACTTGCCCACCTTCATCCAGGTGATAATATGAAGCAGAACAAAGTAGTTAGTTTCTTGAAACCTAATTCCTCATAACCTAAATACTGGAGAGTCAGCACAAAGGCTAAGGCTCTAGTAAATGTCATTCCATTTATGTGAATTCAGTACTACTCAAAGCCAATGACAGAACACACTGGGGTAGGACAAACTAGAAATCAACCAACCAAAGAGCTTGAAAACTTCTCTTCTGTCCTTGGAAATGCCCACACTATCTCTGGCTATAAAAATAAGCAGAACAACATACATTTCTATCACTCAGAGCTTTGTCTTTACTGTCAAAACAAAACCAAATCATTAAAAAAGACTACATTCTAACACTTCACATTGAGTGGTTACAGTCTTGGGGCTTTTTCTCTGGCTTTTTCCAGGGAAACAAAATATTCTTCAGTGCTTCTGATCTTAGAGTTCAGAAAAGTAACTGAGCGTAAGAATAGATTTAATGAATCCATGGAGTTTAATTATATGATTCTTAACTACCTTTAGTCAAAGCAGAAGCAAAACACCCCTTTTACTTTAAGTAATGCAATTACATTTCCAATGCAACCAAGACCTGAAAAAGTGGCACATAAAATGCTACAAGGAGTGAAATTTAAGACTGTTTTATGAACCCAAGTTTTTGTCACCCTCATTCACGTAATTATTTTATGTATCAAATATCTGCATAACAAATCTGCTTTCATTAACATTGTTTGACAAAGAAAATCTGGGTTTCTTCTTTCCTTCTTTGTAAAAAAAGGTAACATTTTGTAATGCTTAAATGATAAAGCAAGCCATAATCTTTTTAGAGGTCTCATAATGCACTTAATAGCAGATTTTTTTTCTGCTTTTATGCAGTATGACTAAGCAATATTCCTGTTGTAAACCAAATTATTAAACAGATGTTAGAACTGTGATATTGGATATTTCTTTCATAACTCTTGACCAAGCAGTTCTCGGCAGAAACATTGCCTATCGTAGCAGAAAATTGCAGACATTTAAAAAATTATTTGAAATAAGTGTTCATAGCATCTTGAACAATAAAATGTCAGATATCCAGGCTACTGTATTTCATAGGCAGTCACTGCAAGTGTATTGTTGATCATACATCTGATGTATAGGTCCTAGAAGTATTCAGGACTGACTTGGTAAATATTACAATAATCCATACTAAATTTCACTAGATCATATTTATAGGGGTTTTTTTTCCCCCTCTCAGTAACTGGAAGTGAGAACACTTTGTAGCAATCCCAAAGTACTTAAAAAAAAGTCTCATCTCCAAGACATAAGAAACTTTACAATGACAAGTTAAAAATAAATTTTATTTCATGTGATTTTCTGATTTGAGTTTTACAGGTGGCAAATATATAACAAGTCTCTGGCACCAATGAGATACTTCACAATCTATGGATTCAAAGCCTCTCTTTTCATGCTAAATCACCTTCCTCAAACCCTACAATCAGTAGTGTTGAAGTAAGTTCTGTTGATGAACAAGAGGAGCAAACACCATAAATACAAAAAATACAGCTCCCTCCAAAAACTAAAACCTGCATTACACTGGCATTTTACCAGCAGCTCTCAAATAGTAATAAAATACTGCCAAGGAATAGGAAGCAAAGATAAATATTTTCCTAAAATTTCACAACCTGTTGTCCTTGATTAAGACACACAGGATGGAAAAAAATTGGTAAGAAATTGATGTCAAGTCAAAAAGAGAATTTCTTTACAAACAGACATTTGATCCTTCTTGTTGCTTTAAAAAAAGAGCTTCTAATAAAACTATTAAAAAATTAAAATACAGCATTATTATCAAATAACCCATTTCCATGCCTGATAATAAAGATTCACTTTTAACTTTGACTCCTTTTACATTCAGTTTATAGCAGCAAGAGATCCATAGCAACTAATCTTTTTGGTTGAAGGTATTTATTTCATTTTATTTTTGTCCAACTACAGTCCAAAATCTTTATGATTGTCTTGATAAAATAAAAAAGTATTTCTGAGATCAAGTTTAAAGTGCTACTTATGTAACATTTGGAATTAACATCCTTTTCTACTAGAGATAGCTACGATAAATGTCAAGTGTTTGCAATTAGGATTTTACCTTTCAGGCACACGGTTTTTATTTCCTATGGGAGCATGTTTTCAAAATTCTATAATACAGCTCCAAAATTTTGCTGTAAGAGTCAGAAAAAAACCTTGTGGTACCAGAGCCCGATCCCATCGCATTTTATTCAAGGAATATTAGACATGCATGTATTTGTAGCACCAGAACAAAAACCTCCCTCTACTCTTTTTCCCTTGGATCTTATGAAAAAAATGTTTGGGCAATAGTGATTGTAGAACTTGCAGCATTGCATTAATGACTTTACTAGGAAAGAAACAAAAATAACCCAAGCCATTTTTCCTTACCCCCGGGTACTGAAGGTCCTTGGATCTTGAAAGCATGTGCAGCTTTTTGCTCTATGAATAAAATTGACCCATTTGTCTGCAAGGTGAAGCAAAGGCTTATTTTCATCAGTGAAATTATTTGTATTGTATCTTTTCCAACCAGAGGAACAGACCAGACCCACTTAGAAAGTAACCAAAAACTTAAGTGCTGCATTTGACTTGGCAATAAAAATCCAATATTTAAGTAATGATTAGGTTTTAAATAAAAATATTACAGTAATTTATGTATAGTAGTGAAAGTAAATATGGTTGCACCAAAAATAACATCATGGAGTATTTTCTTTTCTTAAATTTCACAAACACATATTAAAGAAAATAAATTGAATAAAACAAGTGCAAGCCTTGCAGAATCACTTCATCATGTGAAAGTCAAGAGGAGTTCTATTGATAAATGTGAGATACAGAAGGCTTTGAAAGCCAATTATGCCTTCAAGGAAATACATATATAACCACTTTTTTTTCCCTACAGATAAAAGATTTCACTTGTCCATGGCAGGTCTGCAAGGAATTTTGCTGGTGCTGGTGGACAGGAAGGAAATCAGATCCAGCTCACTTGCTTAAGAGCCTTGTGAAATGACTATGTTTATGCAGCTTTTCACTCCTATTTTTGTCACTAAGCTACCAGATACAGTTGTGAAAACATTGTGCAGATACTTTTTAGATACTTCAAAATATAAACCACTTCTGCTTCTTGCCACTTAAGAAAGGGTGACTAAATGGAGTGGGCAAGAATTGAACTGCCCTTAGTAAATTAGTAACTCCAATAAGGGTTTTATACCAACATATGGAATAGAGATACCCTGCTAGAAGAGGAAGGTCAGTGATGTCCTTAAGGCACTGAATATGGAGTCACAAGAGCTGATCTATTCCTAGTTCTGCCAGATATAATGCAGGAATGTGAGCATTTATAGGTAACAAGAGCAAATCAGACTCAGCTTTTGCTTCTGCAGATGAAAAAAATCAATCTAGATAATATAAATCCAGTAAGGGTTATAAAAAAATTTGATGCTATTTTTTACTTGTCTTTGAGCTAAGGCAGAAGTTTATTACACAAAACCATGATAAATCAGGTAAGTTATTTGTGGTGCTATTTGCCCTTCCTGGTGAGAGTGCTGCTGTCTGCTTGGCACAGTCACTTTGTCTCTTTACCAGAAAAACCCTTTAATATGTGACCATAGAAACATACAGAGGCTGGTTTTTTGCACAGGCACATTTACATACACTTCACAAATAACTACTTACTTTAAAACCACCCCAAAAAAAGAGAGGTTTCAAAGTGATTGAATTGTTGTTTTTCTACTCATATAGTCCCTTATACAAAGAAAACTAATAGGCCTTAGTCTTCACATAGAGCATACAGGACACTCTCTTGGAGGGTCCATAAGGACTGCTGCAGATGCAGTTGTATTAAAACAGGCTGTATTACCTGTACAGCAACACAGACATTACAATGTACCTAGGAAATTCATAAACAAGTTTCAGCCACAAGGAACATAATGCAGTTTTCCATCCTCACCACCTTTCCTCACAAAATGGGGGATCTTAAAGCATTGTTACATATGCTCCTTGCAAAGCTTTTCAGCTGCCTATTTTTGTAATCAATAGGTTGAAGCCTTATAGAAAAGCACACTGAAGGTCTGTCAGTCGAATTATTTAAGACAACCCTTGTATTGCATGGGTTTCCCTCAAACTACATAGCACTAAATTCTAGCAATTAGGAGAATAAATTCTTGCAAACTTCCAGCCTGTTTCTCAACAGCTGATACCATTTCTGTGCCATTACCAAGAGCTTGCAGCTGTTCATAAACACCAAGTCTTAATGTAATCAGTAACAGGAGTTATCATAACATAACTAATAAAAAAAGGCTATTTATAGCCCAAGAATGCAGTAATTGCAAAATCCCATTCTGATCACAGGACAATCTAGCATATATTGATTTCCTGTGGATATAATATCAAGCAAAGAAGCTAGAAGACAGACCTACCAGTATGCAGTATAAGCATATCAGAAACAGGCAGGAACACCTCATCAGTATCCTAATTAGAAGCACAGGCATACCTCTAAGATAACCAATATATGTTTCCCTCTTGAGACTTAAGTATTAAATATCATGTACACTATTGGGCTAAAATATGAGCTGATTAGCTGCAAATGAATGTTCTGTGACTGAAACAGGAGAAAAGCAACTTCTCATTGTTACTAGAGCAGAGGTCTAATTTCTCCTCCCTCTTAATTTCTCCTCCCACAGCTGCCCTTCTTGAAAGATTTTTGTTGGCCTGTTTAGCTTTTTTTTTTTAAATCTTCCCATTTGAGGTGACTCCCATCAGGACTATAACATGAGAGGCACACTCTGTCTTGAAAGTCTCTCTCTCTGTTCATACTCAAATCAAAAGCAGTCATGGAAGTGTGAATGCCTTTAGAAGCAGTACCTTTAAACATGCTGAAGACAAACATGGAGAACATGGGCATTAGTCAACTGTTATCTCCCACTTACCACTGCCAAATTTCACCACTCGCTAGAAAGTGCCATCTTATTAGTAGGAATAATCAACTGCTAGAAAAGTTTGGAAACTCTGAGCCCCGAAATCCCCAGCTGGAAGCTGTATCAGTTAGTGCCTCTGCACACACACAGAAAGAAATCAGCAAGAATTGTCTGTAACAGGATGCCCTTCCACTGCCTGCCCATCAGGGTTCCTGCTACACAAGCACCAACAGACAACTATTATGCTAAAGATACTCATCTAAGTGATCTGCAGATGTCAAGACACAGATATAAGTTTGTCCTCTACTACACAGTTTGGTAAGAAGGGTGAGACATCTCAGGGTTATCGTCAGTTTCTATACATTTTCTTATGAAAGGGAAACCGAAAGCAGGGAGTGAAGCATGATATAAGCAGGCACCTTAAAAAAATGAGGAGCCCTTTTCCTGTCCTAACAGTGACATCTCCAATTGATCCAGTTTTCATTACAACTCTAGCTTGATCTCTTAATTACACTGGCACAGCATAAAGATCACTACTGCAAAGAGTTAGAAAGAGTATGAAGTAAAAATCATGGGGGAACAACCATACTGTATTAGTGGCTCTGGAATTATCATGTGAAAGAACAAGTCCTCAGTTATTATTGTAAATAGAAACAAGGAAATATGAGTATACAAAGAGTATTACAGTATTTTATCAATCACAAATATTCAATACAAGGATGATCAAGTTAATTCCACCTGGTGAAAACTGACCAGGTTCAACAGTGGTATTTATATGGAGGCATGCGGGTTTTTTTAACATAAAACCTAAATTATACTTATTGTGTCAACATTTACCCACAGAAGCAGGAGAGGAATCTGCCTCTGCTTGTTTCTCAAGCTCTTATTAGAAAAGATAACAACTCTCAGAACATCAGAAATGCAGCAATCCAAAGATATGCTAAAAGCTGCACCAAAACTCCTAGTAATAACTGATCTGAGTTTGAGCTCCATTCTTCGGTTAATGCCCAATACTAGAATAACAAAGTTTTATGATGACAAAATCATGAAAATTCAATCACCTTGTACACTTTTTAGTACTGTAAAATGTACGGTAAAGTACCTTGTATTTTCTCCTTCTATTGCACACCTTTTCATTCAAAAGGAGTTGTAAACCTTTATCAAGAATCATCTAAGTTGTCAGCTTTATTAAACCTGTAGCATTTAAGTAATTTAGACTACCCTAGTCTCATTCAATGCAACTATAAGGTGTTTATGATATAAAAACAGCAGTAGCTGATATAAAACAGTTGCTTAGAATACTGGGCAATGATACAATAAAAGTAGACCAGAACAGAACTACAGAAGTTTTGTAAGATCAGAAAAGAACACTGAGGAAAAACAAAATGGAGAAAAAACCCTCCACAAAAATACTTAATGCTTGATCTAATTGTATGAATATTACTAAACACTGTTCTGATTAATGTAGACTGTGTGCCCCAGGAAATCAGAGGGGAAAGTGTATCTGTTCTCATCAAAGACAGTTCAAACATGGTCTGTAAGAGGAAGATGTTAATCGTGTTCTGCTGTAACAATACTGACCTCTTGCATCCCCTCCTTACCACAGCATGACTTACTGACAATGCCATCAATGAGAAGAAACCTCAAAAAAGATCTGTAAATAAAATATTTCTTTAATCATATATCTGTCTATGGCAGGTATGGAGTAGCTACAAAATGACCCAAACTTTCCAATTCTCCAGTGTAATCCTAAATAAAAGCACCCATCCCTAGGAGCAATTATAAATAAAAACTGTGTTAGTATCTATCACATCTCACTTCCTTCTGAAAATTATGAGGATTCAAGATCCATTCATGAGAGTTTAATCTTTTAATGTCAAATTCAATAAAACTGAATTATCAAAAGTGACTCAGCAGCATTTGAGAAAAAGTTCCCTGCAGTTTCACCAGGCTTTAACTGACAAGTCTCTTGTATATTCAAAGAAGTTGATACTGTTTGTATCATCATCTGCTCTAGACACCTTGCAATGACACAGAGACATCACAGGGCCAAAATGCCAGATAGTCAATGCAGAACTCAAAAGATAAATATTAAAGCTTCACTTTTTGGAAAAATCAAGGTTTGCAAATTTACAGAGGTTTTTCTAGACATGTTATTAAATCTGCTGCAATAGCTCAGAGGTTTCTTGTTCAAATAGAATTTCCCAAATACCACAGAAGAAGCAGTCTCTTGTACTGACAAAACTGGCCTAAAAGAAAAGCTTGACTTTTATGCTGATGAATCCAAAACAATTAAAATACAAGACTGTTAAAACCATTAAATCTGACAAACACTGGCAAAATGTCTACCAAAATCTTTGACAGTATTGGTAATTTTTTTTTATTTTATATAACTAGAAACTGTAAAACTTAAAGCCTAACACCTTCCTGATATTACCAAATTAAGCAACAAGCTTGCAGAGACAATATATTAATAACCACAAAAGTTAAAGTGGCCTTGTTTTCTTGCCTAATAGAATGGGGGAAAAATAAATTCTAAAAAGAGGACATACTATTTTTGTGAATTTAGAATGCTTACAGTCTTTGTTTTGGTTGTTTTTGGACAGTAACAAAGTGAAAGAAAACACTGAGGGTTGACGTGAAGTTTAACAGAAAGCAACTAATTTCAATGTAAAGAAGATAAAGCAAAATACAAAAATAAACAACCAGGTGATTATTCTGAAGTTTCCCCGGCTGATGTATCAGACAGCTGGTGACAGGCCACCTCTGGTATAACCAGGCAATATTCCTGTTTGCTAAAACAAGAAACTGTTCAACTTGCCTCCAGAGTTTTACCTATATAAACCTGTGACTTTCTGTCACAGTGTTAAGAAGACTGGTTAAAGTACAAAGGTACCTGCATTAAAATAGCAAGTTTAATAGGGCTCTAAATAATTCCAATTTACTTTAATATAAATCAATCTTTCCTTGGTGGGCAGGTACAACAACATGAATGAAGAACAGAGCACAGGAACTGGAGCAGACTACCAAAAGAAACATCACAAAAAGGAATCCAACTGAACCCTTTTTGGAATCCTTACATTAGAGATTTCATTGAGCTCTTTAAATTGGCTCTGTACAAAATGTTTTTATTGTTAATCTATAAATCTCACTTTAAAATCCCAAGGTTTTTTTGTGTAATTTAAGGGAAAGACATAGGGAAAGCTGATATATTTTTAGAGGCTGTAAAGAAGAAAAAGTTTGAGAATTGATAAAGGAGGCCATGTGCAATTGTTTCCAGCTTGGAAGGAAATCTGGCAAGAAACACGGAGACTGGAATTACTAAGTTCAAGTAATGCCTCTTTTGGTTGGAAAAGATGTCTCAACCCTTGGAAATTGATTAAAAATTATGAATCATTGCATTTCAAAAAAACCCCCCCTTTTTGTTTTTGCATTATTTGAAAGTCAAGAGTAAACAGATATTTCAGCCAAAAAAATCTGTCATGAAAGCATTTAAGTACCAAAGACTTAGCCATATATGTCTGCTAGTAGAATTATATGCAGTTTTGCAGAATAGGGCTCCAAGAAGATACATTAGAAGACCCTGCACTATAGCTGTAAAAAAATAAATGGCACTCCAGTTACAACAGCAATGCTCAATATTATTCATAAACTTAGAACAGCACACATTAAAAAAAAAAACTGCTTTTTAACATAAAGTTGCTCTTAGCTCTTCTTTGTCAAAGAGCTTTACATGAAAATCTTTACGAATATAAAAAGCAAAGTCATTTCCACTACAATCACATGTATTTGAGGTCTCTATATAACTGATTTCCTGGAAAGAACATTGTGGGAGTATATTTGGATTCTACATGATAAAAATATCTACTTGTTTAGAACATCGAGAAAGACAAAAGAGGCAAGGTAAGATTTCAGATTTTCTTCACCTTGAGATTTACTTGAGTTTTATTTTTGCACTTCTAATTTAATTTAAAGAAACAAGGCACTAATTACCTTGAACTACTTTTGTCATGAAACACTTTTTGGCTTATCCTTGAGCAGGGCAAGAACTGTCACTGCAGTGCAAATATTAAGGGTTTTTTTCAGAAAGCATTAAAAACTAAGCTTCCATAAAGCTACAGTAACCTATTCTTAGGTCATTTGACCAAAGACAACAAGAACAGAGCAAGTTCTCTTACAATTAACATTTTTCCCGACTAATATTTATTTTTATCATAATTGAAGAGAGAAGTGCAGTGTTTTACATTTTCAGTTCCTTGTAATTTCTTAGAGAACAAAGGCTCTGAGACACAATCAGATTTTCTATACAAGTTCATGAATTCCACCTAATAGCAGCAGATGCTCGATTCCTTAGAGGAAGGCAACATTTCCCACCATCCACCAAACTGACCATGCTGTGCTGGACATGAGGGGAAAGATGGTTTCTTTGGCCTATTCAGATAAAAGTCTTCCACCCTGAAACATGAAATTCAGCTTATCTGAACACATTTCATAGAATCAGAGAATCATCAGGTTTGGAGGATACCTTTAGATCATCAGTCCAACCATCAACCCAGCACCAGCACTGTAACCCCTAAATCACCCAGCACCAGATGCAGATACCTCTGAAACACCTCCAGGGATGGTGACTCCACTGCCTCCCTGGGCAACCTACTCTGTTACCTGACCCCTAGTGAAAAAAAAGTTTCAGTTATCTAATCTGGATTCCCCTGTCTCAGCTTAAGAACACTTCCATGTGTTCTCTCACTGCAGGCACCATAGAAGGAAGAGACCAGCCCCCACCTCACTCCAGTCTCTCTTCAGGGAGCTGCAGAGAGCAATGAGGTCCCTCCTGAGACTCCTCATGACTAAACAAACCCAGCTCCCTCAGCCACTCCTCACAAGACACATTCTCCAGTTCATTCATGAGCCCTGCTGCCCTTTGCTGGACACTCTCTAGTATCTCCATGTTCTTTTTTGATGTGAGGAGCCCAGAACTGGACACAGCCAGCACTCAAGGTGTGGGCTCACCAGTGCCGAGGACAGTCCCTGGCCCTGCAGGAACCATTATTCCTGACCCAGGCCAGGATGCCCTTGACCTTCTTGGCCATCTGGGCACACACACTGGCTCATTGTCAACCAGCACCCCCAGGTCCTTTCCCACTGGGCCACTTTCCAGCCCCTCTGCCCCCAGCCTGTAGCACTGCATGGGGCTGTTGTATCCCAAGTGCAGGACCCAGCACTTGGTCATGGTGAACCTCATGGCTGTTGGTCTGGCCCATTGATCCAGCCTGTCCAGGTCCCTCTGCAGGGCTTCCCTACCCTCCAGCAGATCAAAATCTGAGAGGGCAGATCAAAATCTGACCCAGCTTCCCATGGTCTTTGAATTTGCTAATGGTAGGCTCAATCCCCTCATTCAGATCATCAGTAGAGATGTTAAACAAGACTAGGCCCAACACTCCTCCCTGGGGGACACCTCTAGTGACCCGACACCCACTGGATGGGCAGCACAACTCACCATCACTCTCTGGGCCTGGCCATGCTGACAGTTCTCAGCCCAGGGAAAAGTGTACTGTGGACTGACAGCTTTTCTGAATTTTTTCAGAGGAAGGCTGTTAAACACTGGAACAGGCTGTCCAGGGAGGCAGTAGAGTCATCATCCCTGGTAATGTTCAAGAAACTAATGGACATGGTACTCAGTGCTATGGTTAATTGAACATGGTGGTATTCAGTCAAAGGTTGGACCCAACAATCTTGGAGATCTTTTCCAAACTTTATGATTCTGTGACTCAAAGACATAACATGAAACTCTTCCAAACTGCAAGAGGAGAAAAGAGATGGACAGCTGTTGTTGGTGAGACAGACCAATAAAGTTCAGAGACACAGACATACTGCTTCCCAAGCAAAGAGGCAAATCACTACTCTGCTATGTGGCTTTTACCAATTTGCTTTTATAAACTTATTTTCAGTGAGTCAACCCCACAAACATGCTGTTCAAGCAGCATCTTCAATGTTTCGAGGGGCTTACGATAAAAGATCATCAGAAGACAGTAAGAATTTCAGCTTAGAAAAACAAGAATGCAAAATAATGTTAATCTATTTCAAAGTAGAAAGATTTCAGATGTCACAGGTGCTACGAATAAAAGAGCAGATATTCATGACAACTTCTTTCTTCTACAGAAGCAAAAAATCATTTTTGGAGAGAAAAACAAGACAGAAGAGGCATCTTTTTTTTTTCTCTTTGAGAAACACCCATTTTGATAATAGTTACCTACAAGACATAAGTAGATATTCACTCTGCAATTTTTCTTCCCTATGCTTGAAATTAAAAACACAGCAGAAAAAGAAACTAAATCAAAAGCAAGCAATCTAAAAGAAGAATCGTTGAAAACATATGTAGATCATCAAAGAGGCAACAGAAAGAATTCTGGCAGCTGTCAACGCTATGCACCAAAAAAAATTCTTAAAAGTAGTTGGTTTCTCTTAAGAGTTAGTAAACTATCAAACTGTAACAGTAATATTCATGAAATTTTTGTATAGAGATATGTATTTGCACACAGACCTGCTATAAAGTTGACAGAATAAGGACAGGGGGTAGAAATATGACATTTCCAAGCACAGCTCCACAGTCACCTGTGGGAAGTCAAAGTCACAGCCAGTTCACTTCTCTTTGCACACCTGTTTAGTATTCTCTCTCTTTTTAAACCTGAGTAATTTTATTAACCTATAAGAAGATTTCAATCTGAATTTCAAAGATAGAAGTTTAATTTGACAGTTGTCATTTGGCTTTAATAGTTCTAGATGAAGAATGTAACAGTCATGCTGAGTCTGACAAATGGTCGGCTTGGCCTAGTATCATTCCTCCTGCAGTGGCCATAAACAGACAGCGAGGTGACAGAAATCATAGTCTTGTTACAATGCTTCCACAAAAGTAGCAGGAATATTTCTCTCCATTTTTCTGGTAGCTGAAAAACAGGTCAGGCCCTCCAACAGACACTAGCATAATCTTAGTTCACTTCTGTCAGGAAACCAGTTGTTCTTGTTCCTGCTTTTACCAGAAAGAGTACAACATTCTTAAATGAAAATCCAGGAGAAATAGAAGGACTGTGAGCAGAAATCATCACAAAAAGTACACGTGAACCTATATGAAGAAGCAGGAGTAAAGTCAGCGAAAATACGAACTTCAACTTCTGGAAGACTGAGGCTAACACTTAGCTGGTTTAACTGATCCAGCCCACCAGTAATGTTAAATATGACTGGCCACAAAAACAATTGACCTTAGTGTGTTAAATCACGTTTTCCATTTTCAGGTCCAAAGATTACCACAATAACTGCCATTTAGGTCTGCAATATGAGTAATTTAAAAAATCTTTTTAAAAATGTGACTTTTAGTCCTTTTGTTCTGAAAGACAATATTACCAATTCAGTGTTTTTCCTGCCTCTGCAGGGACAGTCAATGCTTCTACCTTGACCAAGAAGATGAAATTAGAACAGTTTTATCCCACTGCATTAGCAATATTCAGATGCACGCTGACCAGAAATGCTTCAGATTAGTATTGCTATTGTGGGAGAAGAACTAAAAGTAGAAATAAAATGTAGTAGAAGAAATAAAAGTAGTCCAGAAAGACACCATAGCTTACAGAGAGACACTATGGTGTACATACAAAATAGGGCAAGATCAAATCAGGGCAGTTTCCCAGACACATGCATGTTTTTCACTGAAGAAGTGAGGAGAAGCTTCCTCCTTAAGGTGCTAGCCACAACTTGCAAACAAAGTTCTCTGGTAGATGCACAGAAACAGTTGTGCCAAGTTAGCTTCAGAAAAGCTAATACAACTACAAGAAACTTCAACTTCCAGGCATATTCTTCACGCAAATTTAAAAATGGAATAACCAGCAGAAGTTTAAGTTCTTACACCTCCAATATCTCCCTTAAAACTGTTTAAAAAGGGATCACGCAAACCAGAGAGTGTGAAGGAGGGAGTACTCTTAATACCACAGATGTCCCTTGTCAGAATTCTTTCCAGTCTTGAGAAGAGAGAATGAGACAGGTAAGCTTTCCAACAGTGAAACTGATCTTCGACACCAGTAATCTCCATTAACTGGAAATTCTTGTGTTTGAACAGTACTGCCAGCTCCTTCTGCCCACTCAGATCTTCCCCTGGCTTACAGTTTAAGGTCTTTATGGAAATATAGTAACATCAGCCATACACAGATAAACATACATGCATATGAGCACATATCCAGGTACACAGCATTTGCTCCTTCCCCAACAATTTAGGTTCTTTTCCATTACCCTGGCAAAATTAGAACTTCAGAAAAGCTGTTCAGTGACTGTAAAAACCCTCTGTTCTATAACACTGATGACAGTAATTGGAGGTGGGGAGGAAGGGAAAAAAGAAATTAACTTCTCATTTAAGGACATAAAGTACTGCCTGCCCCTGGTTCCACTTAAACTAAAAATCTGCAGAGCCACACATAGACTCTGTGAAAGAACAGCCATGTCTTAAGTCACAGATTCCAAAACCTCATTTTCTATAATCATTGATGACCTACAGAGAAAATTTCACCAAATTACAGAAATACGGAACACCTCTATTAGAAAAATAATTTAATAGGTAACCAAGCTTTTCCTCAACCTTTCATTTAACCAATTTAGAAAATGTCAAATAATAATTTATAAATCTTACCTGCTTTTTTCTTGAAGTTGCCTTGGGCAACAGACTGGCTGACAAAACTGATGCAAATGGTGAGCAACACAGCTCGGGAAAAGGATTTGGAATCGATGGGTTCTCCAAAATATTGTCACCTTTCTTTTTTCTCCTATTGCAAGAGAATACATAATATCAAGCAATGATTGTAACAGCTGCTGTTAAAATTGCAAGAACCAACCACGATACGTGAACTACTAATACCACGATGCTTCCTGGTTGCAGCAATTAGCTTTTTTTCTTTGCAGTTATTTTATTTAATCAGTAGGCTGAATATATTAACATACAGTGCCTAACACTACTTGAAAGCAATCCAAGTATTCAGCTCTGAATATAAAGTTGTTTGAACATGCGTAAATCTTTGCAGAGTAAGAGCAGAGATATATTTATATTGGCTTCTAAGGACATTAGTAAATATTTTGTTGTCCCTGTGTTTATGCCATCCTCTATGTACACATATTACAAGAGTAGATGCATGTAACTTCTCAGCAAAACTTCCCAAGTATATCACAACAGCATTTTAAACAAATGGAAACTTTTTTTTAACCAGAATCGAATCAAAGTGACTGACAAGAGAAAGCAGTGCAAAGCAATCCATTCATTTCTGTTTCCAGTTAGTTTTGTATTGGCATCTCTGCAGCTCTATCATAAAAAAAATGTCTCAGTTGTTGCTGTCTGCTGAAACAAGACTGTGTCAGAAGTATCCCCACGCAGCATTTGCAGGAGTAGAGAAGGTAATCACTACTGTACTTGCTGAAGAGCTCAGTTATGCATTGGTTTAAAGTATCACATTAATAATGTGGTTGTTTAGACTGCTGTGTACATTACAGTGCATGGTTTTCTCACATCAAATATTGAAGAGCACTTTGTCTACTTGATTTCATCTGAAAACCTGCACCCAAAGCACCCCATGTATTTGCATCTGCCAACATATAAGAGTTTTCTACGTGTGTGAGTTGATGCCTCCAAGCTTACTATTTTACTTCATTACCTTCTTTATTATCATTCCAGATGTAATATAGCAATTAGTACAAAGCGGGGAAAACCATCAGAATAAGGTAACAATGCAGAATGAGGATACTTTACTTACTGAAAATACACACCAAAAGAATTTATTTAAAGTGGTATTTTGCTTTAGGACGAGCAAAAAAATCATGTAATGCAGTATTTTAAGATTCGGTAAACTACCAAAACTCATCAGATGCTTCATGAAAAACTCAGCTCATTGCTTCCTTTACTAAGAACAGAGACCAATGCCTTTAAGAACAGCCTGAGAGGGAACAAACGGGGTGCACACCGCTGACAGCGGCACCGCTCCCGGTGAAGCGGTTTTATCTCACCAGCACTCTGAGAAAGACACTGCAAGGATAAAGTACCGGCTGGCTCACCCTGACGAGGCAGGCTCGGCACTGCCGGCTCCTTTCACCTCAAACTGAGAAACCTCAAAAATAAAAAGGGGGTGGGGGGGTGGGACACACACGCATCCGCAGCGGCGGAAAGTGTCTGCAGCGCCGGGAAACAACTTTTGAGCTGCGGAGAAGCGCGGGCCGGTCCAGAGCCAGGCCACCCCCCTGCTGCGCTTCTCCCCCTCCCCAAGCTGCCGCGCCCCGGCCCCGCCAGCCCCGCGTCCCGCCCGCAGGGCGCTCCCGCCCCCCGACGGCAGCGGGCGGACCCGAGGGAGCGGCAGGGCGGCGGCGCCAGCCCAGCTCCGGCCTTACCTGTCGGGGGGCGAGGGCGGCGGGTCCCCGCCGGGGGGCCGGGGGGGCGGGCGGGGGGAGCCGCGGGGGCCGCCGCCAGCGGACTCCGCCGCCCGCCCTCCGCCGGGCGCACCGGGCAGCGGGGCGGCCATCGGCGGCGGCGACGTCGTGGCGGGGCGGCACGGCGGCGAGCGGCCCCGGCGCTGCCGGGCGGAGGCTGCTCTCGCTCCCGCTGCGGAGGAGGGGGAGGCGACGGGGAGCGGGGGGAAGCGCCGCCCGGGCGGCACCGAGCGCCTTCCCCGGCACACGTGCGAGGGCGGCGGCGGGGGCGGGCGGCCGCCGGCTCCGCGCTGCGACGGGGAAGCGGCGCGGGGCGGGCGGGGACCGAGCGGTGCCCTTCGGCTGCTCCGCCAGGCCGGGCGGCGGAGCGGGGCGGGCCCGGCAGGTGCGCGGGCCCGGGACTCGAGGCCGCGCCGTGACCCGGTGGGGCCGAGGGCGGTGGGGCCCCGCTGAGCGGGCCCGGCCCCTGGTGCTGCCCGCTCCGCGCCTCCGCCCGAGGGGGCACCGCGGGCAGCGCTGCCCCGGCATGGCCCGTGACCTCCCGTCCCGCGCCGAGCAGCGGGCTCCGGCCGCGCACCGCCGGACGGGCCTGGCACGCGGCTCGGCGCCTGGCAAATCATTGACTAAACTGACACATCCCTCTGTGCATCGCGAATTTATGGATAAGCCTTGGAGAAACAGGGGATGACCGAGGCCGGGGGACAGAGCGTTGCCTTGTGCCGAAAAAGCAGCTCGTGAGGACGCTGGGCTCCGGGCTGGGCCCAGCACCCACGTCCAGCCACAGCCCGGAGCGCAGCGGAATGTGAAAAGGTTTTCCCTGAAGCCCAGGGCTGCTCCACAGCAGCCTGCTCCTGCTCTGCTTTAAGTATACAAATCCCTCTGTGGCAATTCCATGGCCGTCCTTATCAGCGTCCATCCGGTTTCAAAGTAAAAAATACCCCTTGCTGTATGAAGAACTGTTTGATAGCACCGAGCAGAGTGGGTAATACTGTGTAAGGCAAAAACTGAAACCCCGGTGAAGACAGCTCCATGTAGAAATCTTCTGAGTGTCCTTGGGCATGGTCAGGGGCAGAAACTGAGATGCGAGACTGGTAAAAATACAGAATGTTTTGAGGCAAATGCTTTGCTGTTTTCCTAAATCTGCTGAAAAAATCATCGCACACAAGCCAAGATTTCAATTCTGGGGAAAGAGTTTTGTGTCATAGAAGCAATACCCAGTTTTCATTTTGGCTGAGTCACAGATGATTTTGCAGGACATTCATTTTCAATGAAATGAAGGATTCCTTGTCCCCTGAACAGCTCATTCTGTTACACTTACAGTAGAAGTCGAAATCTGAGTTGATTAACAGTTCTTATATACAAAGTCTGGCAAATATATCAGGAATTTTACAGTGTCAGATAATTGACTGGATTTGCTCCTTGATTGTGAACAGCTAGCCTTTTACAAAACTACAGAGACCAGACCACTGGGGTTTTTTGCCTAATTGATTCTCATGCATAACTGTGGCATGTTAAACCTCATTGCCTTCAGAAGAACAGAAGGGAGGACAACTAGTATAGGTGCTGAAGGCAGAAAACTGAGATTGGGAAGAGATAAAAACCTGCAAGTGGCAGTTGTATGCTGATACTCATCATCACTTTAAAAGTTGAGCCACAAAAAGAAAATATATTTTGACTTCTCACCTATTCTGTACAATGCATTACACAGCTGCAACCTGATACACATGGCGGTTTTTTGTATCTTTGGCTTAGTCATGTAGTTGTTCTAAAATGCCAGGCAAATAAAAGCCACAGTTAGAATGAATAGTAGCAAATATGTTAAATATTTTATTTTTTAAAATACCTTTGGTGGCAATCTAATTACTCATGACAGAAACAATGCTACTTCTAGAAAAAATCAATAAAAATATAATACTATTATAATTTCACTTACATGTAAGAAACAAACTGACTTAATTTTTATCTCATAGTCTGTCCTGATGCTTGCTGCTGTCAGTGCTTTCTCTGGAATAGCATTGCATGGGGGAAATACAGTCAGTGGAATACTGAGGAATGGAAGGACCTATGTGATTGTTCCAGTGTAGCATTGGAAATGCTGCGTGCATGAGAACGTGAAACTGAAGGTTCTCCTGCCTTACTGCCTCTCTTTGCAAACAACTGTAAGAATAAAAATGGTTTCCTGAGCTTGGCCAAAATAACTGAGAGCATTTGACCTAGAATCTACTCAAGTGTAACCTTTATTAACTCCTTCTCTGAGCAAGTACAAACCCAGTAATCTCTGAACAGTTAACAGAGTTGATATTCAAAGACTAGCAGATTTCTGCTAAGACCCAACACCAAAACATTTATGGATATGTTGAGCTGTGTGACTTGGTTTCCTATTCATCATAAATACACTTAAGCTGTTTAGTGTGGTTTTTGATAATTGCTATGCTTGGGCAGCACAGTTGTTCAAAGTTTTACCATTTCCCTAAAACTAAGTTTCTGTGAATTCTTCAGAATACTCAACTCAGTAGGCTTTTCCCTCCTCTTTTAATTTTATCTTTCTTAGTCATAATCAGGTCGAGGTGTTTATCAGGTAAAATTAAAATATATACTGAGAAAAACTGCAAGGATTCAAGCTATTCAGTATGCACCCCACTTCCAGAAAATCAAGCTCTCCAGTTCTCAAAAGCCTGTATGTTGTTTAGAATCACAACACTTGATTAATGTGACAAAATTATGCCTTTAATTGGAGTAAACTCACAATTATTACTGACAAAGTGGAGGTTTAAAAAAATCTAGACTATCTCTGATTATCTTTGTAAACTGTAGAGGATTTTTGTTGGATTTCTCACCCTTCCACACATCCCCCCCTTGCTTTTATCAAAATACTCGCAATGTATATATGTATAATGGTTTTACCACAAAAAGTTTCACTGCCCTAAGAGAATTAATATCATACCTTTACACTATCTTTTGTCGTAGCTGCAGTAGTAGAGAAAGGAATTATTTCTATTCAAGTGCTAGATTGAAGCCACAGAAATAGCTACTTTTTCCAGTGCAAGGCTACAACCAAGCATGTCTTGTCTCCCCATACATTTTCTCCAAAAGCCCCCCCAAATAAATTGCATCAGCAGTAATGCTGCAGATCACCCTAAGAAAAAAATAATTCCTTCAGTAAAAAAAGGCATGCCCCAATTTATGTGTATTTATTATCTCAATGGACTTAAAATGTGTTGAACAAATGATCCTCATACAATGAGCTGTGCATTCTTGCTCCTTCTAGAGCATTTCAAAAGCCCATTTATAACTTTGAAAATGGGCTCAAGTACTTCATGAGAGCCAAATTTATCCAATGACCACAAATGGAGATACCACTAGCTAACTTCCTGGCAGTAGTGCATAAATCTTTGAAAAGTGTATGTGGTTGAATGTTTTTTGAGGAGTCTTCTCTATTATTACAGCTTGCATTGAATGTTAAGTTTGCAATTATTGTTAAAACGTGTATCTTTTATTGCAAGTAAGGAAAAAGTTCCAAGGAATTGAATTAAATTTCAAGGGATTAAGTGAAAGCAGTACCACCAGTCTCAGTCGTTTCTCCAAGCTGCTTTTCAATCTAATCTGAAACTCAGTGTACAGCTACACAAACTACAGCACAGTAACAGTGCAATGTTTCCCCTGACTACATTCTCTTTTTCTGCACTTATTATCAAGAAGCAGATTTGCACTTGTTTTCTGTTTCTGTTTGCTTTAGGATTTTTTTTTATCAATTGAAAAGCAAGAATACTTCAGCATACTTTTGTAAGGAACTTGAGTAGAGAGATGGATTTTATTGCCAGCTTTGACAACAGTGCTTGTTATTTCAATAGCAAGTTCTGTGATTCCCTATGATAGCTCTGTCAGAACTTCCCCTGATGGAATTTTGCCTTGAACTGTAACACAAGATTGGAATGAAATCCTGTGCAGGTTTTTTCAGAGTAAGAATGATACCCTTCAAATCTATCAAATTAAATCAAATCAAGAGCTTGTGATTTCTGAAATGTCGTAGCCAAGAGCAGATAATGAGGTTCAGCACAGGGTTGACTGAGTGGCATGTAGGGCTTGTGAGCTGCAGGTCAGACATGTGACACGCTGGCTTCTGCTCCCTTGCACTAGGGCTGCATGAAATCAGTCACACAGAACGTCTGTAATAAACGATGCATTAGGTGATGCAATCTGTGCTGGCCAACCTTGAACTGAGGCCTAAAGTTCTTTCCTAGAGAGAACTGTAATAGCCCAGGGTGAGTGTTACATACGTGGGGGTTACAGTGGCTACGTCGGCATCCAATGGTAGGGGAGGCTGTGTGCTCACTTCCAGAAATAACTGCAGCAGTATATTATGTGGTTCATTTGTCCATAACTACCCCCAGTACCATAACAGCTACTGCACTAGATGTAATCTTCTGGAAGGGAATTGACAAGTGGATGACTTTAAACATCGCATAAATTATTAACCATTTAGATAAATTAAACAGGCGATGTTTCACAACAGCAGAGTACTGCTGGTACTTTTTGCAGCCCTATTTCTGGAACTTCACCTTACACAAAAAAAATATCATTTCTGACCTCATATGTCTTCAGAATACTACACAAAAGCATGTAATTATTATGGAAGGAAGGTTGCAGGTGACTGTGCTATCTGGTACTCCATGTGTTTATCCAGCACATAGAAGTTTCGTTTCCATAATGTGAGTTGTTGGGAAATCAGATTTGAGATCCTTTAACACTAGTCATTTTGTCAGTAGGAAACAAAATACAAGCATTAAAAAAACCAAACAAACGAACAAACAAAAAAAAACACAACAAAACTCCCACTCCCCCAAACAAACCCAGACCAACCACAAAAAAAACCAAAAAAACCACCAAGAAATATAGAGCTAAAATGACTTTTCACAAACCATTCATAAGTCTCAGCCATTTTTGAGTTGCTGCCAAGGACACTGAAACAGTAGAACCAAAGCACAGTAAGAGTCTCCAGACACATGCAAAAAGGAAGGCAAATGTAAACTTCTTTTGGACTTTAAGAAACAACATACCTGGTCAGACTTAAGGCATGCAGCACTCCATTTTTGTTATCAGAGACAAGGCTCATGTATGCAATTGAAAGACAAAATTAATTGCTTTTGGAAGAATTGATATAAAGGGATTTATTTGCCTAAATGCAGATATTTCATACCAATTTAGATTCCTATTCTACCATGCCCTAAGATGGCACAGATTTCCTGTTCAGCCTGTGTCACACAGGTCTGTCCTGTGGGGATGTTTCAGATATCACTGGTATTAAATATGTCACCAGTCGCTTGTATTTAGGTGCCTAAACTTCACTCATATTATTTCTTTTCTCCTTCTGTAATATGCAGCTTGCAAAAACATAGCCATGGCTTTAAGAAACAAAGTCTAGGAACATCAGGCATACTGCAGTGTGAAACTGGAATTTTAAAGCTTTCATCAGATCTAAGGAGATTTTCTCTAATTCTGGGAACAGTAAGAAATTTGAAATGTGTTCATATGCATATCTGCATACATGTGAGGGAAGAAGGAATTTTTCTCTTCCAAAATCACTGCAATAGTCTAGCCCAGACTTGTACCCCCAAATTTGCACCAGCCCTGGTTGAGCAGAGCAATTTCCAAATCAATCTACCTGTGCATGTGCAATTTAGAATGCCTTGGAAATGGGCTCTGAAACGGAAAGCTCTGCTGAACCCTGATGATGGAGTCATTATGCTTCTGCCAAATGACAGAAACCAAACAAATGCTCTTCAGTCCAGCTGGAATTCCAGAGGTAGTGCCACTGTATGATAACATACCTGCCACCATTTTAATACATCACCTGGTAGGACATTTAGCACTCTTTGGAATGAATTAATCACACAGAGGAGGGCATTTGCTCTGTCTCAAGAATTATTGCAAGAAATCTATATTCAGGAAATGAGATACTCAACAAACCTTTGAAAAAACAACCTACCGTTCATATTTTAAAAGCATTGTGCTGACTACTTGGAAGTTATTATATTAAAAGGTTATTAATGCAAATCTCTGTAATTCAGGAACCTATCTAACAATGCCAATCTCAGCACTTATTATGGACCTAATTATCACATCAGTGCACCTAACATTTTAATGTATTTATTCCCTTCATACGGATGAGTAAATGTTTGCATCTTTATGTGCCTGAACATGTTTAAAAATTAACCCTAAGAGGGTATTCAGAGTGCCTGACTTTAGACAACTATACCATGTTAGCTTGGCCATCACAAAGGAGAGAAACAGAAGACTCCAGATGTCAACGAAAAAACACAGGGGGTTTAGCGCTGACAACCATCCCAGAACAACTTTTTGTTTCATCTGAATATATAGAAAACCTTAGGACAATTGTCTTATGATTTGCACATCTCTGTTTGCTGTTGAAAATTAGACAATGCAATTAATGTGCTAAGTGATTTTCTCAAAATCTAATGGAATTTGTGGCTCAGTAAGAAATGCAAACTCTGAGTCCAAAATTAGTACTCTAACAATCAAGCTGTCCTTCTTTGTATAATGGAGGTTTCTTATTTCTAAAAATAAAAAGTTAAAATGCATTAATACTTTGCCACTTCAAACAATAAATCAGCTTTAAATCTGGTCCAAAAGGCATTTTTCCTTTCAGCTGGAGAAAAAAAGTACCTTTTCCTTTGATTTCATGTTTATTGAAGCTCTGCTCTGGAGTTGTTTAGTACCTACTAGAATTTTTTTTTTTTCCTAGTAGTCATAATTTTACCATGAGAAATAGAACAATTTCATAACACTAAATGTAGTTTGTTTTTGTGTTTTTATGAAGGAGATACTACACAATATATGAATAATAATATTGAAGATCATTCCAGGCAATCATGTTACACATAGTGACCTTATAAATTCTGTTTAACAGTCAAAAAGTCTTAGAAAAATTCCCTTGGGGTGGGAGGACAGTGGGAGAATAAGAAAAATGCTGCCAACTGAACAAGCTAATAAATAATTAGCATCTGACTTCAAAGAAATCTAACATTTGGTGTATCTGAAGTATTTGGGAAGAAGGAGTACAAACTGGGGGATCATATCTAAAATTAAGAAAATTATTATAACCACTCAGCCCTTTCAAATTCAAGCTTTAGTGTTCTCCACTTCCAGAAATTTATCCCAACTCATTATACTTGTCTCAGCATTATAATATGAGAAAGCAGTTTTTTTTTCTTTTTCTTCTTTTTTTACACTACTTGAACTTACTTTCTAAGTGACAGTGAAGTTTTCAGACTTCATCTTGAGCTTTCATCCTATCCATCAAGAAGAGCTGCTGGACTAATACATCCCCCTTCTATAATGTCCAGGTCTTTATACATCCACACTAGACATAAACTTGGTATACTTTCTTATGACTAGATTTCTGTGCTACTGGATCACTCAAGATGACATATCCATCCCACAGATGGACTAAGCATACAGGCACAGTTCTGTCAAATTTGCCACAGCACACAACAAAGAATCTGTACTAGCTTTATGGTTTTTGTGTTCTCACTGTGGGCTGTGGGAGGACAGACAGTAACTGATCTGGCAAAAAGCCTAAAAGTTCAAACCACTGAAAGTCCTTAAAGAATTGGAACTAGCAAAGTGAGTTGGAGAACTCTTCTTTCTGTGGTAGCTCTGCAAGGCCTCAAGCCCATCTTAGCATTTTATACAAGCCCTGGCCACGGAGCCAATACCACCTATCATTGATCGTGTAAAAGCCAAGATGGATCGCTGAGGGTGACACATGAAACTTAGTAACTGATATACTGGACTTTGTGCAAGTCCTTTAACCAAATTCCAATTAACATTCCCAGCCTGCATGGTTTTATCTGGAGAAGATACTTTGCAGTGTAGCTGGAGCTAGCCCATTGAATATTGCATTTGATCCAAATGTAATTGCACTTCAGCAATGAGTGGAGTTAATTCTTGCATGGGCTGAATTTTGCTTAACTGCAACTTGGATTCAAGCAAAAGCTGTTTTAATTTCCATGGGGAGTAAGAAAGGTATATTTTAATATCTTTTGTTTTCACAGTCCCTTCAGAGCATTTCTCCTTTTGTTTATTTGGAAAGAAAAATCTACCATTAAGTGATTTGTTGAAATCTTTAAACTCCGTTTTGGCTGGCTCTCAAGCAAGAACGTAGGCTTCTATTATAACATATTGGGAGCTTTTAAACCAAAGCAATTCATAATAAATTTATTCAAACTGACACATTTCTGGTTATAATGTCTTCATTATTTCTTCAGAGTTATGAAACATGAATTATATCACTGTAACCACAACACTAGTCAAGGAAATCTAATTTTCTGTGAAGTCTGTTTGAACAGTCATCATGTAGCTCAAGGCATACATTCATTTTCTTCTACTGTTCCTTATATTGGTGTTATTCCAAAGGCTATACTAATATTATAACCTCATTGCATGTAATGCTAAAAAATGTCCTTACTTGGCATGTTCTAAAAATATATAACAACATAAAAAATTAAAAATAATTACATCATTACATTCTATAAGGCACACATTGAAGAGAAGTGCATTTCAGATTATTTTGTATGTTTCAAACATTCTCTTTAAGCAGCACATGTATTTTATCATCATAGCCAGCAAGTTAGCATATATTTTATTCAATTCAGATTAAAACTGAATTAAGTTAACATGGTATAGAATTCCTGAATCATGAGAACAATCATTAAAATGATCAACATAAACCAAAAAAGAACTTTTAAAAGCAACATAAAAAGGTTCCCTATAAGTATCTTGTCTCTCCTATGCTTCATTTATTAAATTATTTTAACAAGAATGAAATTAATTATAATTAAAACAAACAAAAAAAACCACCTCTGATAGCCTCTTTTACAGTTTCTTAGGATGGAAAGATTTTTTTCTCTCTGCTGTCAGAAATGAAAGCCCAAGCTGCAATTATTAAAGGCCTGAATTTGCATTTTTCAGCAATCCAGAGAAATGAGAGCAGGTATTGTTATCATCATTATCATTATAAAGTTCTTTGTCAATGGATACTCTAACAAAGCTGCTGGTCAGCTGTTTGTCAGATGCCTTGCCAGTTATCAGATAGTCTTATAGCAGATTAAGAAGAAAAGCAAATTAAAATTACAGCTTTGTGAACTCATAGCTATTAAATCCTCTATAAACTAAAATAACTGAATGTGGTGCCTAGTGCCAGAAGCTAACACAGAAAAACTGCTGAAGCTAAAAATAAATTAATGGATTTGTTTGTAAATAGCTGGTAGGATCTTGTCTCCTAACAGTCCTCTTTCCCTCTGGTCCTTTTTGTTAACCCAGCTGGACTGGACAAGCTAAAACTCCCCTAAGCCAAGACCTCTCCAGCTTACTGTATTTGGAACAGGGATTTGAGGATGCATGTTAAAGTCAAAATGACCCTTGATAAGACCTTGCTAGCCTGAACTATCAGAGCAAGATCCCTTCTGGAGTAGTGGAAGGCAGTGTCTGCCACAAGTCAGACCAATTTAGATTGCTCTTTGAGTAACTGAGCTGACTAAAAGAGGCAAACTCCGCTTTATTCTATGAATGAATCTTTACAGACCTGCTATGGAACTTGTCCAAAACCAGCTCAAGCAGACACCCCCAGAAAGAGTGTCTCAGTGTGTTATCTGCTACTAAAAGGTATCAGGAAAAGTGGAAGCCAAGAAGTTTACTGTTCCTAGGAAGGTTTGAAGTGTGCATATTTTATTTCCATGTTCTCTTACAAAGTACCTTTATTTGTCTTATTCTTTGCTATGATCAGATATGTGTCTCTCTAGTTTCCATGTGGAGTCAGTCTGGAAAGCTGGAATCCAGCACAGCATCCTTGAGTAAGTCTGGGCCCTGTTTAAATGCTGTTGCTGTAGTGGTTACTGTGGAAGTCTTCAATGGAGGGCTGCCACTGGCAGCTTTTTCCAGCCTTCACCCCAGGGCCAACCAGCAGCCTGTGCTCAGTGTGCTACCATGTGGAACAGGGAGGGTGAAGTGAGGCAGTAGGTCCTTATACCTGTGTGATGCTTCTGGAAGTGAGGCAAAACTATATTCCTCTGCACAGGCAATCAACACCATGTTTGCTTCCTGGTCCTGCACAAGGTGGGGGAACAGCTGGATGACAGTGTCTGCTTTTGGTGTAGGTTCCCTCACCATCTCTTTGTCTACCTCTGGCAGACGTGGACACTCTTCAAAAGCTCTTGGCACACCTTGCTGCAAGGGAGTCATGGAGGTGCCAGAAGGGCCTCCCAAACACAGGAGGTGATGTGGTGTTAGGTATTGTGGAGAACTCTTTGGAGTCTGCCGTATAGATTTGGGCAAGACACTCTGACCTGGAAAGGTCTTCTGAACTGCTCAGCAGCATTCAAATAGGACATTCTACTGGAATACTAGGATTCCACTTTTCAGGGAGTAATAGTGAAAATATATCAAATTGCTGACCCTTCACAAGTTAAATTAATTGTTGTGTAAAAAAATGAATTCTATGTTTACACTGCAATTTGTCCTTGAAATGGAGGCTCAATTAGAGTTTCAATGATTTACTAAAGACATTTTAAACATAATGTCCAAACAATGCTACATAAATTAAACATGATGTAATTGAGTGTAACACTAAGTGGCTCATCACTGTTGATTCATGTGGAAATCACTGAAATTCTACTGATCATTATGCACTCATTCAGTATTAATGTAGATACCATATGTGCTTCCATAGGGATTCTAGTGTTACTCAGCATTCATTAAGTTTTAATGTACCATTAAAAAGGCATCAAAAGACCCATCTAAAAACACTGACACAAAGGTAGTTCATTTAAAAACAGATAAAGCATCGTGTTTCACTTAAACATTGCAATACAAAGTAAGGTAACAATGAATCAGCAAGAAACAGTTCTGGAAAAAATAGTGTTTGTTTGCAAGCCAGACTAGAGTGTTTGAACTAAAGGCAATACATTCACCCTGTTCCAGATTTCTGGACAGCTACTTGTATTTGTAGACAAAAGTACTTATCATGCAAGTACATGGCCTTCAAGTTGAAATTAATGAACAAGTACATATCATATCCTTAAGGTTTTAAGTCCTTTTGTTCACTGGCCAGAGAACTGAAAAGATCATCTATGAATCAGGTGATCACATCTGTGAATAAATAGAACTTCACAAGATTCTATTCAGCTTGATATTTAGTGCTTTAGAAGCATGACACACAAACTTTTCTCAAACTTTAATCTTGTATAGAATAGGTATATCCTGTAGGTGACTCACAATAGCAAATAGCAAAAGGATACAGATTAAAAAAATTAATGTGTCTAAGACAAAAAAACCCTCTTCCCAAGATATTGAGAAAAATAAAGCATAGGCATACTCAGACCTACACATTTGTTTTGGCAAACCCGATGATATTTAATTGATAAAATGGCCAAAGTGTACAAGCCTCAAATGCCTATGGCACAACTCCTGATGTTATATAAGGATATTTGTGGCACAGAGAGCATGAATGGGGATTGATGAGTTAATGCCTCTTTCAGGAAAAGCATTGGAGAGGATTAAATTAGGCTAGCAAGTAGAAGCTCACAACAAACAAGAAATCATTTATCAGACAGTGTATTATTAAGTCAAAGAACTCTGTGTCACACAGAAATGTGTCACTGTTCAAAATTTATGGGAGTTGAAAAAATAAGTTGACAAGCCCTTGAACAAGACTATTTAAGACTATTAAATACACAGAAATCATCTTCACTTTGGCATTCTCAGAACTAAAAATTGTTGAAGGTTTAGCATACTTGGGGGTAAGTATTACTTTGTGTGTTTTATAATCTTATGTTTTTCCCTAAGCATATACTTTTGATCATTGTCAAAAGCCAAATAAAACTTCCGTTTGACCCAGCATAACTATTCTTCCTTTATGCTCTAAAACTAGCTGGAGCAGCCTATTGCTGGAAGATACAATGATTAATCACTTGCATTCATGTTGCAACTTTAGTGTTGAAACATGGTTATGTCATCATAATCAGTTTTCCTTTTGTTTTTATAACTAAAGCAACTCCATTCCTTTACTCTCTCTTGACATGGTTTCTAAAGGTCTTGTTTTATTCTCACCCAAACTGCCTTCTGCTGTTAGATAAGCAATCTAAAGAATCAGAATTCAATCTAAAATTCTGCTGCTTTTAACATCTTTATTTTTCACTTGGAGATTTGTTTGATTCCTGCTTATGTTGGTTTTTTTTGATGATCAGGCAACTCACATTTCACATCACCTCCAAATTATGTTTTTAAAGTAATGTAATAGTTACACAAGACACACCTACTTCCTTTTCCTGACAATATGGTCTAGCAGACCCTTCCTTATACCTTTTCAGCCTTTTATCTTTAGTTGGCAGCAAAGACTATGTATGTTGTGTCTATTGAACTTCCAAGCACGCCTGACAGCCTCAAATATTTTATTTTTACTTTAGAAATTTTCTTTAAAAGAACACAACAGCAGATAGAGTTTGAATAAAATGAAAAAAATTGAAATCACCATTTACAGGTAGAGCCTTGCAGCCCATGTCCCCCAGACCTCCCTCTCTCATGGTTCCTTTCCCTGAGGGGCCAAGCCCTAGGTGAACTTGATACATAGAGCTTGTGCCTGTGTCTCATGGTAGCTTCTGTTAAAGCTCTTAACACAGCTCACAGCAGAGCTCAGACAGAGGTTAAACAGATGTGTAAGAGATGGTCAAAACATGCTTAAAGAGCTGGGGCCACCAGCAGCTCAACTGTCTGCTGACCATTCACGAACCACCCTGGCACTAGTGCTGCTTTAGGAAGGTAGCACTATGCTAACCCAGGACAGTGAGGCACCTACCTGTGCAGCTGCCTGGGTGCCCAGTTTGCTCCCAGTCCTCTGCAATTTAAAAAAGAAGTTGTCTGTAACCCACTTCTTCAACCTCCTTGTTGCTTTGCTTCACCTCTTTGTTCACTTAGGTGCTGAAGTTTAGAATTGGCATTCATAGCATAGGGATTTCCTTTTTGGTACATGCACTTTGAAACTGCAGGTAGCCAAATACACTTCAGTTAGCAGAATGCAAGTATTTAATTAGCTTTTAGCAAATAAAGCAATGTAATACTGTCTGCTGATCAGACCAATCATGCTGTTTAACCAAAGCAATTTGACCAATTGCAGCTCCTTCTGCATTCCATCTCCCCATTTAGTTCAAGTATTTAATTTAGAAAACTGGAATCAGCTTAACTATTTAAGATATTATTTTTATTGTATTGTTGATAAATCAGAGCTATATAAAGCCTGTCCCTTTGCCACTTCAGATTAAGTGTGACTATAACCTGTTAGATTGTAGTCTTACTTGCTCAGGATCACATAGGGGGGAAGAAATGAAAAAAAGAGGCATTAAACAAACAGGTAGACAGACATATATAGTTGAGGGGAAATTACGAAATTCTGAGTCCAGCTATAGTTTATTAAATATTTTTTAACTAGAAATATTTTAACCATTAGTAAGTACTCTAGTGGTTAATGTACACCAGCACTAGCACACTGAGTACACTAGCAGTTGCAAGCAGTCACTGTTGGCCACGTGTTTTTTACCAGCTTTCACAGATTCTGTGGTCTTAACTCTCCCTCTGCCCTGAGCTGACTCTATACTTCAATTTCTTTACTCCTTTGGATGTTCACCACCACATACACAAGCCTAGTCTTTAACATTCACATTCCTTAAACTATTCTGTCGCTTGTGAAGATTTCCTTGGGTATCTGGTATTTTCGCATGTGTTTGTTGCTCTGGCTGGGATGACATCAAACGTAACAGGCAAAGCAAAGTCTGCCCTGCTTAGTTCTGAGAATAACTGGTAAAATAGATGAAGAGGCTAAAGAAAATGTATTCCATCATTACAGAAGACAAGGAATTTCTGAAGAATGCATTCTAGTATTGTCTTACCAAGGACAGCTTACATATCATGTTTGTTATTTTATTAACAGTGACCCAACTCTCAGTAAAAATGTACCAGTTGTTCTGAGAGCACTGAAATGACTAAGGGTAAACTTAAGAATAAGCTTTCCACCCTACCCCTAAAACTCCTGTTATATGCATTGTTTGGTAATTCCCAGACACTCATGGAAACTAATGCTTTAGAAATCACCAAGCAGATTTGTTGAAACAGAAGACAGTTGTTCTTCACCCACAACAGCTGCTATCAACAAATAGCTACTAAAAATACACTAATTTTACAATCACAAACTGGTAACAGGCAAACATCATTGGCATTTGTGTATAATGACACTGCTATGTTATGGGCACAGGGCTGTTCTCAAAGTTTGGGAAGTTCACAGAGGAATTAGCAACTTACATTCCAATTAAACTCTGGGATTCTTTTAGGCACTTGAGTTCTGTTTCAACTGGGAATGATATAGCCCTTGTTATTTCCAGGTCCATACATTCACAATCACTCTAAAATAATACTAATACTACTACTAAGCTGAAATTTCCTTAAATTATTAGTGTGCTTTTTGGATACATTTATTTTTCCTTTTCCCCATGCTAAGAGGTTTTTCTTCTATCACTATTACTAGCAAATGTGGAACAAGCTGTTCAAGAAAAGTATCCAGATTAAAAAAAGTAAAACTCCTTTTATCTCTGCCTTACCCCTTCTCCTTCCCCTCCCATTTTTTTAAACTGTCTTGAATAATTTAGGAATAATTTAGTCCATTAACAGTTTTGATGGTCTTTTCATGGTGATGGAGGGACATGAGAAGAGTTCATCTTCTCTATCCCTTAAACACTAGCTGTTTTACTGCTAGTGAATGTCAGGTTTAATACAACTAAAAATGAGAAAACTATACATCTCTTCCAAATTTGCTCCTCGAAGACATAAACCCACCAAAAAGTAAATTGCTTGTGTTAAGAAGTAGAAACAGATGACAAAAAGTAATGCAACTTTATGTACAATATATTGCAATAGACTCTTGACAAAGTTTATGTGTTAGTTCCAATACCACATAGCTCTTTCAAGGAAGGCAAAACAAAATTAACTATTTAAGTTTTTAACAAGCATAGTTTCCCATACTTTCAAATTTCATGTCATTTTAACAAGGATACCTTCCCTCTCACAAAGCTACCTAATCAGAAATTTTAAAGAAAAAAAAATCCATCTAAGCTGTGGTTTTCAATTGGGTTGTATAAAATTGTCCCCCATAGAAGGCATGCTTTCCAATTAGAAACTGTGAAACATTTCCATTGATATTGCTACAGCTTTGCTTTGTCACCAAAATAGACTTCATAAGCAATCTGTCTACAAGTGATATTTCAGCTACACCATCAGCAGCCAAGCACTAACAGAACACCACAGCTCCAGACCCTCACACCATTCACAGCATCCACAAACACTTTTGGGCCCATGACTGCAGCAGCTCCCACCCAAACACACCACTTTGACTTCAGCCTTGCAGTCAGTTCAGACAGACAGACAAATTAAGACAGGTTCCCTTCTGCAAAGAGCTCTATTTGTCTGGCTACCAACTCACCTGCTTAGTCAGTTACATTTAGGCTTTTATGTTGCTGTAGTTGTCCAACACCTCAAAGGATGCAGTCTGGCCAAGCATTCAAGGATGTTCACCCTACTGCTCAACAGCACTTTTTCCTAGCTTCTATTTAACAGAAGTACTGCAAACCTTTTGGCAACTTAAAACAGGATTCTAAATTGTTTGTTTTGGATGGTAACAGCTACCTGTAATAAACAAAGTTAAAAGTATTAGGTGCTGTCATGTGTGATACCATGCTTCTTGGTCCATATCCACATAATTTTAATGTCTTCCTTGGAGATCGTTGTGTTGTATGTTACAATTACAAGTAGCAGGAAAAACTAGGAGACTGATTATGTCATACTGAATATATATCCCAAAAATGGAGACACTGAGTGGTCTAACATCTTGCAGCTGCAAAGTATGAGAGCTCTTACCTCTGCCTTACAACCTTTAGTCACAAGAATATTTCCAAAAGTTATCTGGTGATGCTGTCCCAGCAAAACTGCTCTCTTCTCCAGGTACCTCTGTAGTATTAATTTTATTCTTCTGTAGAATAAATTTTAAAATATATCTTCTATAATTGCTAATAAGGTAACTTTTACTACCTAACTCATTGTTTTCCCAGCCCTCAACTTGAAATTCCCAGAGTCTGAACTGTTCACTGTGGATACCTGCTGCTTCTTCAAAGAACCGGTACCAGTAGATCTTAATGCACCTTCACTGGGGCCTGCTGTTTTTTCTGGACAATTACACTGATATTTCATTTACTTCAGTATCCTCACTTTCATTCCTGAACATTTTGACTGCCATGCAAAAGCAAGGGGATTATAAGAGGTATGGCATAACTAGTTGGCTCCTGTTGGAAGACATCTGTGATACATGTTGTCCAAACTGTAAGTATTCTTGGGCTCAAAAAATAGTCTGTTTACCTGCATGGAAGGTATCCACAACAACAAAAAAAGAAATGCTGTCTAGCTTAGGCTTGCAGTTATAGAAACACTTACTTGTTACTTGAGCAGAAATGTTTTTATGGTTGAATAATGAATAAACACATCAAGTTCATCAACAAGAGCTTCTCTAGTAGACTTTAATAAAAGAGTGTAAGAAAAAAAGCATCTGTAGAAATACAGCAGCAAGATTTAAAAATGTCTTACATATACATGTTGGAAAAAGAGGGAAAGAGAAAGTTTTGCTAATCAAAATAGGCAGCTAGTAACAAAAAGTCACATTGAAGAGTTTCACAGTACTATAGCATGTGTAGACATTTCAGTCAGTTATCAAGTTCAGTTACAGAAAGAAGAAATCCTAAAATTCAAGCAAGGTGGTTTTAATCTCTATTACATAAGATATTGCCTTCAGAAGTTCACATGAAAAGGCAGTTTATTTTTAATATATGGGACTAAGATACACAAAGTAGTACAGTTTTGTAGTCAGAACTAAAGAACAAAGTATGATTACTTGAACTTTCCCCAAACAAGAAATCAGACTTTGTTGATTTGTTTGAGAAAGTGAAACATCATATATACATTTGTATTAGCACAGATGGAGATTAAAATAATTTTACAAAATACCTTTGGTCACCTTGGCAGAGAATACCAACCATTTGAAAAAAATCCTGTAATCCCCACACACCCAAAGTACAAGAGACTCTTTTCATAATGCAACCCCTTCTCTGGCAGTTACAGATCAGCATGTTTTATAGGAATGCCTAAAACACAAACTTCATATATCAACAAGAACAGACTAGAATCCAGGGAGCAAGTTACAATTTTCAAGTCTGTCCCTCAAGACACTGTGACATCTAGAATGTAAGCCCCAGTGAGAAACTAGAAAAGCCTCTGTATCTTCTATCTCACTATTTTCAAGTGAAGGTTGAAACTTTATTTTGCAGTCAGACCCTGAAACAGATCTTCTGAACTGCCATGTGAGCTTCCCCCACCCTCGGAATGAACTCTTGATTGGAGGCAAGAAAAAGGAGGAGATGGAAGTGGTAACACACATTGACAAGGGACTAAGATACAGGAGAGAAAACAGGAGAGAACAGCAATGAAAAAATGTTCGTCAGATCTCTTTATGAATTTTTATTTACTAAAACATTCCTTAAAGGGTTTCAGCATTAAGTTAACGCCATAACTTGTAATTGGTAATTGACTCTCTATTAGGAAAGTAGTTAGACCTCTTTGAGATTATTGCACAAAAGCCTGGCAGCAAACAATTTGAAAATGCACAAATAGATCAGTTTCTGAAACTGAGTTACATAATGTTTCTAAAGTACAATATATATATATTGTTAAAGAATAGAAATAAAATACAATTGCTTAATTTTAAATCAAGTCCAGCATGAAAATATTTTAATATAGCAAATACCCCAGGACTTGCTGCATGCTTCCATAATGTAGTTATTTCATCATGAGTGTGATCATATTTCCACCCTCTCCCCAAAATGTATAATCTTGACAAGAAACTCAAAATAGATAAAATATAATGTGAAACATTTTCTTTTAATATATATTCCCATTTTGGTATTTAATGCTTAATCTATAAATAGATGCTCTCTGACACAAGCATGATTTATGTGTTTTTGTGCTGTTTTAAGATTAAAATATTTTATATTAATAAATCCAAAACAGTTCATTTTTTAGTTATACTAAAAAAAAAAAGTGAAAAAAATATTCTATTTCATTAAGTGTCAAACTGGAATTTGTCATTTATTAGTAAGTAACTACATGCTGATGACTACTTAAAGATATAATTAATTCACAAAAAGTATTGCTTATCTGAGTGCTAGGTAAATACTATATACAGATATTTAAAGAGTAGTTGAGAAACATCATGTAGTGCTATTGTTAAGAAAATGTTTTGAGTAGTACAGAAGTTTCCAATAATTTATGTCCTGATTTTTTTGTGTATGTGTGCTACCAGGAAAAAACATTACAGGAGGATAAAAAAAATCAAAATACATATCCAAATAACTGTCTGCTAGAGGAACAAAACATCTGTTTTTTTAGACAGAAACAAAGTATTGCATTGAATTAAAATTTCTACTAATTACAATTTTAATTTAATAAAGTAATATGGAGGCAGCATGTGGTAGATTTAAGTTCATACAATCTGTTAAAGTAATACATAATCAAAAATTAATAATTGGATCTACAACTTTTAGGTTGCTTCCAATCTGTAATTTCAGCATAGCGCTATATATTGTTCAGTCTTGAAGGCTAAAATCAAGAATCTTCAATTCTCATTCTGTCATAAGCAAAGCTCACCTATACCTCGTCTTAAAACTTTTTAGCAGCATAGTCAGCTTTATAAAGAGAAAAAGGCAAAAATATTACTATAATTTACATATTCTAATAATCTTTTCAAGGCATCAAAAGACCCAGCTTGAAATTGTTATAACGGTTGACAAAAATATATTAACATACACTTGCATTTACACTTTCAAAAATTTGTAGTTAGTATTAAGTTGGCCTATGAAGCAGTAGTAAAGTGCAAAATACTTGGTATAATATCTAGGGATTGGCCTTAGATTCTGTGGAATACAAAGGATTAAGCCTGGCTCTTCCATTGACAGCTATGGTGTTTGATGGAGGACCAACCTGGAGGCAGGATGGAGAAAAAAAAAGAAAGAGAAAAAAAAAGAAAATGTTAAACTAAATTTCCAGATTTTTATCTCTCCAATATGTTACATAATGTTGCTTCATTTAGTGTTTCTCTCATTGCAATGGAAGATATCCTATTTGATTTCTTAACTAAGCATATATTCTACATAAGTTGAAACAGAAGACATTGCTTAAAAACATATTTTATCCTGACTAAAAATTTCATGCATAACTATTCAAAAGACTCGCAATTTTTAGCCCTTCTCCACATCAAAGAACCACTAATGAAACATTTTTATTAAATATTGAACAGATCTGATTTCTTACTAAATCTTCTAACACTTCCTTTATACCATAGTATTATTTCTTTTATCAGAAGCAAACCATAACTTTTGGCACAGATAGCCAAAGCTTGATTTTCAGTGGAACTGCATAACCCAACAGCTCCAGCTGGAGTTAATGGGAGCTGTAGATGCTCCACAGCCATGAGAACCACATACCACTGCACTGAGTTTACTAAACACAATGAAAACATTCTCAAGAGAAAAATTGTTAAAAACAAACCTCACTTGACCCATTTTAGCTTAGTAATTACTGAGGGCCCTATTGAACAGGAAAGACCAGCAACACAAAAGGACACAGATCTCAGCACTGCATACTCACAACATATTAAGTAAAACAGAGGGTGAAAAAATTTAAAGAACTTGGCAAGTGGTGCCAGGATTCTATTTTTTAAATTACTCTCAGAACTGCAAGAAGAGAGAGTGTGGTAAGATATAAAAAGAGAAGGATGGCCCTGATGGACATCACTCATTATTCAAATGGATTTTCCTGACTGCAGCAGAATACTGGAAGCTATGAGGTGTATGCATTCTACAAGTCCTCTCAATTCTCAAAAGGACTTTTGGGTGCAAATTACTTATTGATACAAAATGCTTAATTTCTCTCTCCTACTATTGCCAGTTCTCCAATGTTAAACATAAAATGAGACCATGATTTTATTAAATTTGCTGTAGGCCAAATAAAAACCTTTCTCCTGTCAGATATACCTGTGCCACAGCATATGCACTCTGAGAGTGAAAAGAACAGCCTGTACAATTTTATGCTTGGCAAAACTTCAGTGAGTTCTTCACTGCATTTTGTTTGTGTTCCAGGGGGTTTTTTTAAGCCTGGTTCAGATTTCTGTGCTGCAGATTGCTCTTCTTTATGGTTACAGCTTCTTCATTATTATAATTTCTTCTTAAAAAGTACAGCCCTTTGATCACCCCAGTCTCAACATGTAATTTACTGACAAAGCACATATCCCACCCACAGAAGAGAAAGGGAGAAGAAAACCAATTTCAGTCATTATCTCTCTCCCTTTCCCCATGCCATTTTTGTACCTAGACTGAGAAAGAATATATGGGTCAACTCTACACTAAGAACATTTCTATTAAAAAATATGAATAAATAAATGTGTCATATTATTCAGAATGCAATTATGCACTAGAAGAAAAAAAAAATCTTAAAAATATATGCAAATAAAATCCAAACAGTATTTCTGGTAGAACAGATTTTACCTCTAACAGATTGTGAACAATACAGTGTTTCCTTAATCTTATCCTGTTATTAATGTGATTACTGACATGCAGTTAGAAGAAATTTTACAGTGTATTATATACCAGTTTTACTGACTAGAGATCAAACCCTACTTGAGCATCCTTGCAACTTTTCCAGGAAACTCAGTCTTCCTATTCACTGTAGAAAGGATGAGAGATTTACAAGCCTCAGAGAGACTGTTGCACTACTACACTGAAACAAAAAGCTATGAAATGGAATGTTCCACTATCTGACCATTCACTGGGAGATTTTGACCCGAGGGAATCAAAGACTTCGATAGAATAAACAAAAATGTTCCTTGTATCCACCTACCACACATCATTAGTTTCTTTCAAGTGGAAAAGAGAAGAAAAACAAAAAACGACTGAGTTTCTTTGACCTTCTGCAATGAAAAAATTATTCCTCAAAACAGAACGCAAAATACTAATGTGAGGTCAAGAAAACTTTGTGAGACTGTGATTGTCTGGTTGCAAACTTAAAACAGTACAGATTTTAGAAATGTAGACTGTTCTACCCAATGAGAGATGCACAGATTAATTTTAGGAGAGAAAGTTTCTAACCAGAGGGGGTAGGGGAAGATGGCCCTTCTAGGACTGCTGACAAAACATTGAGAAATATCTTAGTTATTATGCCTAACAGATTAAGGACCTGATAAAGTCTAATAAATACGAAAATAGTCTCAGAACCGTGTGCTATCTGCCTGCAAAAGGTTGCAGCCACTTCAGGTCTAGAACAAAGCTGCTCAGCCATACCATTTCAAACCATGTAAATACAAACAAGTCAGATTTTATGGACAAGATACTTAACTAATAACTTAGAGATTTCTATTTCATTTCAGGAAGATTTTGCTTACATTTGTACTGTATGAAAATAACAGACAGTTGAAGCTCTGTGGGTGCATTCACCAGTTTATTCTGCAAAATTGACCCTCTTCCCCACCTCCCTTCCCATTGTTTAGAGACCTCCCAGCAGCAGTTTGTGCCAAAACTAACTGCTTTTAGAATCAGGCATTAGCATGGTAATTTTGAAGGAAGTACCATGAGTTCTTTGTTTTGGATGCAATGATGAAAACTCACCCTTTTCAATTTGGCAGCAGCTTCCCCAGAGCGGATTGCAGCCAGCAAGCTCTGGTGGATCTGTTCGGGGTCAGCGCGCGGGAGCGTCATCGCGGTTTGTCTCTTGGTGACAGGGCGTGGGTGGTCAGGGGAAGCACCTGACTGTGCCTGACTCTTCTGCTCACTATGCACATGGCTGCCTTTCTATAAAAGGAGGAAGTGGAAGGAAAAGAAGCCAAAACCTTTTAATCTGAATTAGTTATAAATGGAAATCTGAATCAACCTGGCACAAGGTTGCATAGCAAACTGCTGCCATTCTAGTGTTTGCTTGGTTCAAGACTTCTGAGATCAGCCACATTTCCAGCATAGCATATAGTTTCTCTTTCATGTAATTATACCAGCAAAACTTTGTATCTCCATTCAAGACTGCTTGTGGCATGACCACTTGAAGCCAAGTGGATCACACCACTCAGAATTAAATTTAAGAAACTAGCACACAGAACTATAAAGCATAATAAGTATTACACAGGATAAATGACTATCTAATTTACAGTTCTTTAAAGCAGAGGCTGCTAATTATGGCAGGAAATAATTATTTCCAATCATCTGAATGATGTTGCTCTTATTTTTAACATTCCCTGTATTGCTCCACTCCATTATAATGCTGTGCTAGTGGTGGACACCACAGGGTGTTTTCCCTGCACAAATACAGTGCTTTCTGACCAGAGATGGTTCAGAAGCCAGCCTTTACTGTGGTTACATTTGATGGCACTGGATCCACAGACAATTAGTATTAGAAATAAAATTTACCTTATCCATTAGACTATTTTGTGACCCCGCTGTTACGGTCTGTAGGGAAGGACTTTTCACTTCAGGCATGGAGGTAGCTGAGGAGAATCCAGCTGCCAAGGGGACAGAGGAGAGTTCCACTGGCAATTCCTCTCTCGGTGCCTGGCTAGCGATTGTACGTGTCTTATTGAATGATTGTGACCTTTTGACTGCAGATGAGACAGCAAGAGCGAAAGGGGATGGTCTTGAACTAGAGTATGGCTTTGGAACTGCAAAAGTTCTGAGAGTTTTTAGATTCAACGGTGCTGGAGGGCAGGAGGAAAAACTTAAAGGTGTATTGCTTTTAACAGGAGAAGTGGAAGATTCAATGTTTTTTCCATCATCAACTTTTTCTTGATCTGCAGGAGGAGAGGGAATACTTGTTTTTTGTGAAACCAAAGAAGTCAAATCAGGTGATGAGATTTTTTTACCCATCTCTGTATTCTTAACTTCATTTTGAATTGTATTAGGAGCACAAACTGTGCTTCTGGCAACTGCAGATGTCACATAGTGACCTGAAGCTCTTCGTTGCATCTGCAGATAAAAAGAACTAGGCTTTGTTGTAGGACTTAAGGGACTTAATGCATTTGACTTGTCCTGAGTCTCAGAAGAAGCATTTGTATTATCCAAGTTCAGCATCAGTGGGACATGCTGCTGGAAAGATTGTCTTTCCATCTGGTTGCTCTCAGTAGTAGTCTCAGCTCCAGAGGTCACAGTATGTTCAGAAACACTGTTCACTCTCTGCAGCAGACCATTTGCTGCTGCAGCTTCATTTTGTGAACCAGCCTGTAAAGGACCCACACCTTTTGACAGACGAGGAATTTCAGTTTGTACTGTTAATTCCTTGGGGTCTTCCAAAGTAGATACCTCTTGATCCTTATAATCTGACAGAACTTCTGATTCCCAGCTCTTCATCATTTCTAAGAATTTTGGAGGCACTATCTTATAAGTAGTCATCCCAATTTTTGGTATGTAATCCCTTGTAATTTCATTAGCAGGTTTGGGTTTAGGTTTGGTGTCCTGTCTATAAAAGGGCTGACCTTTTACAGGAGAGTCATCTGGAGTTTCAGCAGTTGTTTCTGGTGAAGCAAAAACACTGCCATTTATACAGATGTGACTCTGGTCTTTTGTTGGAATTACTTTTTTACAGGTAACTTCTTGCATCTCAAGATTTGGTTCTATTGAAGTATCTTCACTCTCTTGATGCATTCCATGCATCACTTGAACAGAGGAGTTGTTCTTATCTTTGTTGTGTGGAGGGACCAGTTCTTTAAATGTGGATGATTCAACACGCTGAGGAACAGTAATTTCCTTCTGCGCAGTCCTTCCCAAATTGCTATCCAAAGTCTGGATTCCAACATCCTGAGTTTTCACTGTGTCCAAGCCAGTCTGATTTGTTTTGTCATCTTGCTTTTCTGAAATCAGTTGCGGATAATTCCTGTGACTTACAGAGATGTCATTTTTACATGCCTGGCAGTTTGATAGTCTGTCAACTTCAAGATTGTTATTTTCTTTAAAATCTACTGTTTTAATTTCAGCTGTCTGAAGTTCTTTCCCTTCTTCTGTTGTTGGAAGGAGTTTTGTATCACTTTGATCTTAAAGTTAAAGAAAGATTCCAAAATTAATACAAATGCCAAAAAGATTCAATCTTCCCCATTACATCATGAAGCTCTGCATCCAGTGCATTTAGTAACAATTATTAACTTCTCACTGATGCTAAGACTTTCCCTAAACCTTTTAAAGGCTATTTAAAGATATGTTTATATTGATTAATATTGCCAAATAATTGCATTCTAATTCAGGTATTTTTCCTTAATAAACGGGCTACAGATGCCATGCATGGACTTAATAGAAAAAAAACTACTTTAGAACAATTTTAAAAGTATTAATGAATTTCAGTTCATTATATAGGCATCAGTGACTCAAGAGCTCAAGGACTATTCAATATCAAGTAAGATGCAGTTTTTATTTAGTTCCACACATTTAGGGCTTCTGTTCTTCAGTTTTAATGTTACAAATCTTGTCAACTACACCTTATGTATTTGCACAAGGAAACAACTAAAAAACATATGGACAAGAGCAATTTGCCAAACCTATATTTCCTACCCTATAGCTGTCTGATAATTCAATTTTCTACCCCTGGACTAAACATATGATCATCTCCCAAACACAGGAATATGAAAATTAAATTCTTCAGGAATAGTCATATGGAGTGGTAATTTTGGGGGGGAGAAAATCCTCATTTCATGTATGCTATAAAATGGCAGTTAAAATTTATATCACATATAAACAGGACTTGTGTCGTTATGATTTATTAACAGAGGTGTACCGAGTAGAAAAGACTATAGAAGGCCTAATATATAAATCTGAAAATCAGTGTCACAAAAGAGTAAAATAAATCAGTCAGGTCACTAAATCCACAGGGAAATTTATGACCCATTAGATGCACAGGATGTCGTCATTTCGTTTCAGATCAGTGTGTCACTTTCTTTCATTTGTGCTTAAAAATATTTGCATTTTCATGCAGAAAACTCACCCTAACCTCATAAGCAAAGAACAACTGACGGCCTCTTCTTCCCCAGTGGGATGTGGCAGCCATGTCACCCCACGTTGCAGAATTACCTTCGTGTTCAGCCTTCCCTCCCCTCAGCACTGTCCCACCCACACCATCCTCTAACAGCACAATGCAGCTTTGACTACTGCTAAAATAAAAATATATTAAAAACAAACCCAAAAATCCCCAAACTGCAGCCAGCTCTTGCCACCTCATCTCAAAGAAAATACACTAGAGTTAGGGTAAAGAAAATAATCTGGTAACAACAATTCAAGAGTTGACTACATGGCCATTTCTTCAAAGAAATAGAAAAGTTCAAGCTTCAAGTATTAACAAGTGGGAACTACTCACCATCAATTTTATTTTGATCTAAAATTTTAGGCTTGTCTGTTTGAAATCCAGCATCCTCACTGCTTATCTTAGTCTGTAGTCCTCTGCAAAGCACAACAGTACATTAAATATGCTGGTACCATTCATTTCAGTAAACACAAGGAATGATGCAAGAGAACTGGCAATATTCTCCAAACACAGATGGACAAAACAGAACCACTCTGCCAAACACTGGAATACTCAACAGAATCGATTTAAAAAAAAAAAAAAAAAGAGGAAATGCTGCCATGATATTTTACCAAAATGACATGCAGCTCCACTTGCTTCTGTGTAAGCAGATGATCAGTCTTCCCTTCTCTTCTCCCCCTTCTTTTGTTTACATGTGCAGTGTGAACAAGACACTTTGCAATAGCAAATCCATTCCAGTGAAGCCACAATGGTTTTTCACTCATTTAAAGTGTTCTGACACACCTCAATCTAAAATGTGTCCCTGACTTTGTCCCTACCATGCTGCATGAGACACTGACTGTGTATGAACACAGGAACTGAGCAGTACAGACTTCTCAAAGTAGTCCCTTTCAAGAAATACCTTGAGAATAGCACAGGAATACACATGTTACTTGCATAGTAAACATCTTGTAAATGCATACAGTATCTATTTCCCTCATTTCATGGGAGACAAGAGAACTGCAAAAATGCTGAATAAAAACCTCATCTTTTTGGGGGTGAGGGGACATATTAAGTCCTTGGCCTCAAAAGGTAAATGAAAAAGGCAAAAATACTTAAAATTTCTTAATTAAAAAGTTATTAAAACTTCAAACTTTGTTCAAGATGTTTTTTTATAATATGTAGTTAGAAATACTGGCATGATGAAGATTCCAAATTATTTGCCCCATCAAATGCATTAGTTGTCAGAAGCAGTGCTTTGAGCTGACACATCTGCTTTGACTCATTTAAAATGATACATTTCTCAATAATCATCCATGCTCATGTTGCCTGTATAGTCCCAAGCATACTTTAAGTGTCCCATAAACCACTGAACGGGAGCATATGCTCTCAAAATTATTGTTGGAAGTTAAAGCTCAGTCCTGCACTGTGTGATCTTACTTAGCACCATTCTTTTTAACATAGCAGGGTGACTGAGCTAAATCTATTAACAACAGACTAAACTAGATTTTTAATAGGAGTTTTAAAAAAAATCTAATCAAAACCCACCAAATCCAAAAGCCACTAAACACCGTGGAGTATCATTATAGAAATCAGTGGTTTTGAGTAGAATATTTTGCAAATATTCCTAGTTTGATTTTTAGAAACACTTGTCAAAGTAACTAGATCTTATAAGATCAAAATTATCCAAAGTTTTCCAGAAATATAATGTCAAAGAAACCCCAATCCTCATTTTGGAATCCCCAAGATATTTTAGGAAGCAATTGCCAAACTAAAGCCAGAATGCAACCTACCTGATTGTCACCAGGATTATAAGACATGAAAGGTTACTACCAATTCACAGGGGGGAAAGGAAAGAAACATCCCCTGGACAATTAGGCAAACCGGCCCAATAACACAGGCTTGATAAATTGCAAATTCAAGACAATTTGTTAGATCCCCAAAGAGGAGAAACACCCAAGCAACTGGGACAATATTCACCAGGACAGGATTTTTGCAAAGCCACATTTGGCCTTGGACTGACAAAAACGTCCCTTCAAATACAAGTTAAACCTCTCTTTACTACCTTGAAAGTTCTTGGCTACTAGGGCAGCCACACGTTTTGGCTTCAGTACAATAATCGAAATAGTTCTTTCAATTTAATTTGGGAACAGTAGCCAGCTTAGTTGCCCCAGGGAACAGAGAAATAGTGAATTACATTAACACAATGGGACTTCTCTGGACAATCAACATTTATTTCAAGCAGGCACTAACTCATGTTGGAAACCTGCTGAGTCAGGTAGTTTAACAAACATGCTGAAGGGCAAAGGTACAGCATCACCAGAAGGGAAAAAGAGCGGTTAAGGAAACTAATGTGTTTATTTTTTAAAAAAGCTGAATTAACTTGTTTTCCTGAGAGCAAATGGATTGAGACAGGTCAAGACCACATATAAGGAAAAGAAAAAATAAAAATTAAAGCCAAAACAAATATGCAAGCAGTAAGACTCATGCCCAAAAAACCAGAAATGGCGATGTATCCATTTTCCCTCATCTGCAAGAATTAAGTTGTATACTTTTATTTAACTAATTAATCCAAATTTTTTTTTGCAGCATGCTGCTCTTGTAAATACACTGGGCATTTTAGAGCTGGGTTCAGCTTTTCTGGGCTCCAGCTGTTTGAGTAGTAAGGAAAGGGAAGATTAAACAGAATAGACTGCAGAACACTTCACTGTCATTTTTGTTGAAAAGCTTCATGAATTACTGTGCACAGAAGAGTGCTACAATGAAAGCTAAGCATATTAAAGCTCATTCCTCTCTCACAATTCTCTATTCTGTGCTTCACAATGAAACAGCACTCAGCATTTTATTTGCCTCCCCCATTGTCCCCCCAGTGCTCCTTTCTTTGTCACAAAACGTACTTACTTGCCATCTGTGCTCATATTTTCTTGTTTTTCTTCCTTGAAGCTTTGCGAGTTGTCTATGGGAACAGTGCCAGGAACAGGAGCTGATGAAGCAGGATCGTTTTTGTCAGCTTCCAGTGGTACCTCAGCAGAGCTGAAGGCTGCAGTAACCTCTCCTATCCCAGGAGAGGTATTGGTACTTCCACTGTCCTCTCTCTGTTGCACACTTAACTCTTCCCTTTCATCAATTTCTTCTAGGTTGTATTCTGAGTTCCTTACATCTACATTCACAAAAGAAAGGAAAAGAAAGTAAAAATACCTCCAAACCAAGAAAATTTAAACTAATCCACGGTTCTTAATGCAGGCTGTAGATTAAAAAAAAGGAGACTGTTCAAGGCAGCCTAAAGAGTTTGAAGAAGGAAAACTGACTTTTTTTCATAACTCAGGTAAATTTTAAAAAATAATTTAAGAGATCCATTCAGACTTCACAGAATTCTGTTTCTTTTCAATTCTCTCTCTTGACACAAGAATATGCTGATCACAATGCTACTGTCCATCTGGTTCTGTATCTGTACCTACCATAAAACATTTCCATATTTAACCCAAGTATTGAATTAAGATTGCTAAATATATTTTTATTTTTCTCATAACACCAAATTTCACAGTTGCTTTTACTCAGACTTCTTGTACTTCCATTAGCTCTCAGGTGAGTTTTTATATACACAGTTCCTCTATATCAGAGTAGGAATGTCCAAGAACTAAAGAGTAACCCAAATATCAATTTTGCCCATGGTTTGAACAAATTTCATCACCACTATCAAAAATTTCCCATAAGCATCCTAAGTATATTAAGTGTCTTGTGCAGTGCTTCACGTCACAGTAGAAAAATAAAGTTCATAGAAAAGTGCTAATCCATAAAAATACTGACATTTGCAGCCAGAGCACAGTTAAACTAAAAGGTTGAGTTGCTGGATTAGGACACAAATAGATCAGCGTACTTGAAGTTGAACTAATAAATACACTTGACCAGGGTACTCCCATCAGCTTTGGGTGCAGTGACACCTGTCAAGAACAAGCCTTGCACTTGGACAATTAGGTTTCAGTCGAAGTAGCACCAGTAAATTTCCAAGTGTAAACCAAAGTCAACAAAAACAGAAAGGAATACTAGAAAGATGCAGATCCCAGAGTACAAAAAAAAAAAAAAAAGTTTGACTGACATTTTTTAGCAGCTCTAGTCTACAATGCTTCCAGTACCTCCAGAGAAATACAGTGCTATAGAAAAGTAATAAGAGGATATATATATATATATTGGAGAAAGGCTCAGTAGAGAAGAGAAACTTTGATGTTTACAATAGGGTCAGTAGTTAAGAGTTTGGTAATACCAAAGATACTCATTCAGAGTTAGGGAGAAACTACAAAAGACAAACATTCGATTCTTGGTTTTACATTGCAGTCTTGTAATAGTGTTTTGTAGTTACACATGAAGCAATGTGATCAACACATGCCATAGTGCTGAATGCAGAGTGATTTAGATCCCCAAGGAAAGAAAGGCAGGACTGCAAAATGGTGCAGGTGAGCTCCTTCCATGTGGTTTCAGCACAGGTACACAGAAATACGTCACTTGGGGATTACAGGACTCCAACAGGTATACTAGTCATAAGGGCCTTCTCTTCCTTTCACCATCCACCAATCCCTTTTCCACCTAGGGAAAACTCATACCCAGCAGCCTCATACTTTGGGAGATCATTTTAGCGATGGCAGTATCATTTAATGTGTGATAAGTTAAATATATATGTCAAAATGAACAAACAAAGCATAAGAGAATGTGAGCAAACATTAAACCAGCTAAGATTATCCCACAGCCCATAACTGGCTCTCTAGAACATTGCCTCCTTCACTGGTAAGACCTATTATGCCATGGGCTTGAGCCATCACCAGCTACAGGAACAAAGACTGAGATTTTCAGTCTAAATACTCTATGGAAACCTGAATTATACAACAAAGAATAGCCAAGACTTCTGACAGGAGAAGTGGAAGCATTCTGGAGCTTCTGTGGCTTCGTGCCCAGGCCCTGCTGTCATTTCTCTGCTGCTTTTCCTCTGGAGAGAAGTGTAACAAAGGCTGAGTTGTATCTCCTGGGATGGAAACTTAGCTTGGGTTGGCAGGAGACATTCCTGACATTCCTGCTATGTAAAAGTCTGTTCTTTGCTGTGCTAGAAACACTTCCAAGCACTGGGGTGGACCAACCTGACCTACAAATGGATAATACCAAACAAAACCAGCCCTCACACCTCCTCAAAAATGCTCTACCTCATTTGTCAGCATAACATCAGCCTTGCTTGCTAGTGGATTTTCATCTGTTACTGGGTCTCATTTCAGACCTGGGCTGTCACTGCTGCAGCAGAATAAAATCTGAATACATTTGAACACAAACAATATTTAACAACCAACTTTCACTTACATCAATGCAGGTAACTCCCTAGGGGAGCAGTTCAGATTCTGATTTGTTTCCAAACCTTCAGTCTATAGCTTTTACATGCAACATATTTCTAGGAAGAACTTACTGCAATGCTGGCTAAATACTGTTGCCTTATTGCTTATACACCCGATCCATAGCTCCGGATGCAATAAAAATTTCATTTCTATCTGCATATAATTTATTCTCTTAGAACATTAGTAATTGGGTTTTAAGTAGCCCTAAAGCAATAGAATTACAGTGTGCCACTGTGAAGGTAGATATATAGATAAGGACACATACATATACATAGATATATATACATACACACCCCCCTGATGACTGACATAGCAACTGCAAGTTTCCTTTGAGCAGTAAGAATACCCTTTACCCAGCAGAGAACAGGCTGGTGCTACTCTGTGAGCTCTCATGCTCATAAGCACCAGAGCAGGAAAGCCTGACTACATCATGCAAATCTGCTCTTGCTTCTACAACCCCTAACAAGGTGCTTAATAAATACTGTAACCAATAGGATTATATCAAGTGATTTGTTTGATGGAAAATTTTCTGAAAATCTCTAATTTCAAAATTTGTTTTGAATACTGTTTTACCGTCTTCCCTAGAAAAATAAAGACTAAGCATTAATTAAACTTTGGGAAGATGGAGAAAAATCATAACTGATAAAGAGAATTGTTTATAATCCCAAATGTTCACATTACTTCTCTGTCAATGTTTATTCTAGTAGATGGGTGTCTTCAAACTACTTTTGTCAAGATACACACGGGTGTTACACCATGGGAAAACTATCATTTCACAAGAGACATGTTGGCAATTCCATACTATATAGCTCCATGTATACGTGTCTAAGTAGTGCATACCTAACAGACACCAAATTGAACATTTGCAGTCGTTCATTTTAGGGCAAAAGGCAACACTGTATTTGCACCTTAGGGTTTATTGCTTATTTGCTGAAGCAGCACTGCACAACAGAACCCTGCTGGAATGCCAGTCACAGCTGAACAAAAACTCACAATGCTTCCCAGATGCCTGACAATCAAAGCAATATTAATCCAAATGGAAGGAACTCCTGGTTTTTTGTAAGGTTAATTATGTCCAGCTTTGCAATTTAAATGATACTGAGCTATTTTATCCATTTAAAACAATACCCATACATGGATAATTTTCAGACTAGTAATAGGACAGGTGTGCTGCATCTGATTTTGCTGCAGGTTAATATTGGTTCTCAGAGCATGAGGGGCTTTGCTAAAAGGACCCTTTATATACAGGCCTCAAGACAGTTTCAGAGATGCCACCAGAGAGCAGCAGTATCCCATGAGAAAAAAAAAGAGGCAATGAAGCTCTGCTATGTGACTTCTATGTACATTTTTAAAAGATTGCACTACGTTAAGTCTTCAGCAAAGGACACTGCATGAAGACATAAGGAAAACCAGAGACTGAAGATTGTCACTAACTGTAGAGGAAAATCCAAAGGCTCAACATAGACTGCCCTAAGCTCAGTAAAGATGATTACCTTTTTCTATTTCTTTCCATTACAGCTTAAATTAAAATACTTAATTACAGAACTCAAATGACTCAAGCAGAAGTTTCTAAATCTATGGAAAAATAAATAAGCCATTTATTTGAATTTCAGGGCTGTTTATCTACACAGCAATTGGACATTACAGTGATGGGAAAGGCAGAATTCTAGCACAGATCGACAATCTTAGGATAGAAACAAATACAAGAAACAAAAAACTTGATTTAATCACAGTATGATAAACTTGTTCGTTTTAGACCCACTGTATGTAGATAGTTTTCAAGGCACAAAGTTCAGTACTAATAAACAAACCACTCACTCAATTTATTATTCTCTTTCATCTGCTACAACAGCTAGGACAAGGAAAGGTTACAACTTTGTTAGATCTTCAACCCCACAGTACAGGTTCCTTCTCCCATTTACTATATTACATATTGTTTCACTTTAATGTCTTCTCCAATAATTTACATAAATTGCCCTAAACACAAACCAAGCCCAAATTACTGATTTTTTATTTTTCCCCCTTTGCCAGAGACCTAGCATCCTAGCAAATTACTTTTTCAGCTCTTGTGGTACATTTTTATTTTACCACTCCAAACAATTTGACTGGCATCCAGAATAAAACAGCTGGAAAACTACTTACAAATTCCTGTCAACTAGCACAGTAACTGAGTGCTCAGCCTCATATAATGACAGCAGCACTCCACAGGCTTAGCATTTATATACTTCATTCTTATTAAATGCATTGAAGAGTTATTTTTTCAGACTGCACTGGCACTGATTATTCTAAAAGCTTTTGCAAATTTTAGAAGACTTCTAGATGCTGTATCTTGTAGCTGAACTCTACAGTCTGGTGCTTACAAACAACAGTATTTCACAGTACAAACTGCATAAATTTAAAAAAGCATTATGTTCAGCTGCTAAATAATTGTATTTTAAGCAGCTATACTTTCATATATCATTTTTCCCATAACGCCCTAACACCCAACAAATAATTTAATGTATAAACAACTATTTATGCATTCCGTTTAGATTTACAACTTATGTTTTCAAAGGCTGTTCAGATGCCAACCAAAAGCCAGGCACAGATTTGCTCCTGCCCCTATGTTATGCAGGTCAAGGGCAGCACAAGGCAGGGTTCTAAAAACAACACTGGGCTTTAGCTTTTGAAAAGCTTGTTATGAGGTAGAAAAAAAAAAAAAATCACAGTAATTCTGGATAGTTCTTCTCTGTAACTTGTGAGGAAGGAGAGAAAACAGGGATAATGTTTAGTTTATCAAATGTAAAGCACAGATACCAATACAAAACATATTGTATTTATTTCTGTAGAAAACTAAGGTAAAATATTTTTTATCTAAATCTATCTATCCTTTAGATAGACAGAAAGCTGCATTTTTACTTCAAAAGAAAACTTAATTGAACTGAAGCATTAAAATTAGGTCTATACTTATGACACATCTATAGTATAGCAATTTATTGCTATGAATTATCTTAACTTGTTATGAAGTAAATTTTATCAGTACTTTTGTAGAAAGAACCAACCTGTTTCAGGCTTCGTTTCAGTGGCTCTTCCTTCCGCTTTAGTGGAGGCTGATTCTGTTGACTCTGTTACTGCAAAAAGTGAAGCAACAACCTTTACCATCTCTCAGTTTCAGCACCAAGAAAAGTTCTAGATAAAATGTTACAGTGGTCATACAGACTATGATTTCTTCAAGAAACTCCTCTGAAGCAACTAGTGCTGATTGCCACATCTTCCAGATATTTTAATCTCAACTCTCAGGTATTTTTGAACCAGAAAATTGAATTTTTGATCAAACTGAAGAATTACAAGACAACAAGTAGACTTTCTCTAAGATTCTTCTAGTTAGACCATTTGCTATTACACTCCGATCCAGAGAAGCTAATCTTTTCTCCCACCCCAAGCAGTCCACCTGAGTAACATATACACAATTCTATACTTAACCTAACTATAATTAATTTGGTATTGTCTGTGTTTTCTTCTGATCTGCATGCTCTAAATACCTCTCTTTCTCACACTTGTGGGAAAATAACAGAACATTGGTGAGGAGGATTGCAAACACACGCAAGAGACTTGCAGTAGGGGTGAAAAAACCCATTTATATGCTATTAATTGCTGCTTAGTCCTGTGTGTTTGACAAGTGGAACAGCTGCGTTCAGGTAATACAGGTGTGTGACAGACTTACAAGGCATCTTATGGGACATGCTGGAGATTCCTGCCCTGCTGTGGCAAAGATCAAAGCGCTGTGGTAAATACACCTGTGTGAATCCCTGACACAGAGGGAAGGGAGCAGGTTTGGCCATTGTCTGGCGTGGACTGAGCTCTGCAGTGCCAGCGTTCCCCCCCGGGTGCCTCTGCGAGGCAACAAAGATAAACGCACTCTTTGCATCCGCAGTTTTGTGGCTGCTCGCTTGGCTCTTATCTCACAAGGTGGCGTTACTTTCATGTTCAGCCAGCCACACTTTCTGTCGCCTTCCAATGAAACAGCACGGAAAAATTACCAGGCTCATTTCTGCTTTCACTGGGATCTTCTGGTGCTCTGGCGGGCGGTGCGGGCGCCTTGCGCTTCACCCTGCGCACGGAGGAGCCGGCGGGAGCGGCGTCGCGGAGCCGCACGGAGCCTGTCCTCGCCACGGCCACCTGCGAACCGACACGGGACAGCGACACTGAACAACAGCAACACTGCTCCGGTGATTGCTCTCCAGAAGTATTTATAATGTACATTTGGGAAAGAGAGAACGTATTACCAAAAAGTATTCTGTTTTTCATCTTAAACTCTCCAAGGAGGTGTTTTTAAAGAAAAAAAGAAAATATTTTCTCAAGTATACATTCACAGAAGTGCAACATAGAGCAATAAAAGAAAATCAGTTGTTACCTGTAGCGCAAAAGAGAATTTGAATTCTTTTAATACCAAAGGCTATTCTACAAACCCAAAATAAATATTTTCTAAAAGTAGCTAAAATCATTGTAGAAAGAAGTTTCAACTACACCCCATCATAACATACCACAGTGTTTCCTTCTCCGTTCTTTCAATAGCAGTCCTAATTGACCTGAACACATAATTATTATGAATTTCTTTCCCTCTTTGAAATACCTGAACTTCCATAAAAATGTTTGGAATGCCTGATTTCAAAACTTATCAAGTACAATGTCTTATAATATTTAACGAAGTTAAATTTAGTAAGTTGCAAAAGAAGTTATAGCACACAGTAATGTTACAGCATAGTAATGTCCTCATTGTTGTAACAAAAGTAAAAAATTTTAATTCAAAAATAATCAAAACAATTTGAAAAATGGACAAAGGATACCTGCTGAAGACCTCATATTTTTAATGATATAGCTGTCCAATTGCATTTTAAGCTGTTTTAGAAACACATTCCCTGTCTCAGAAAGACAGTGGTTGTAAATTTGGCTGCCATTCTTAACTACAGTTTGCCTTATGCTGAAGAAAATTATATCCACATCTACTAGATGGACAATGTTCAGAATTCCAGCAATAAAAGAATGCATTTTGAAACTGGACACAGCTGTCTGTTTCTGTAGTAATTCTGATTCCTATCACTTGTCTACTCAACAATAATAAAATCCTGCAGTGACATTCATTTCTGTCTAGAAGGATCCACACAGCAGTTGGGTGTGGGGTCATCTCCAGAGAATTTCTCTGTGCTTCAATTAACCAGCCCACTTCACAAAGCACAATATCAAGGAACAGAGAAGACAAAGATACCTACATATTATTGTTTCACTGACAATCCTTTCAAAACCATCAGACAATAGAATTGTTGACCGTGTCAATTTCCATGGAAAAAGATGCTTATCATTTAGGAGGCTACCACTGAACAAATATCCAAAGATTCCACAGTAAGTGGGATATTAAGGACAAAAAGCTAGAGTATTGTTAGAGTTGTATACAATCAAATCTATAAAGAAAAATTACAACAGAAAAGATACTGGAACAAGGTGTCTGTCAGGCCGTGTTTGCCTGAGAGACAAATCCCATGAGATTGCAGTACAACACCTGAATGAATGAACAGGGCTTTGAATGACAAACTATCCTCTGAGCCACCCTGGGCACCCTCAGTCACCTGCTTTGTCCCACCCTGGTATCAGGTACAACAGATCCACAGATACTGCACTAAAACAAGCCCAAAATCCTACACACAATTCTACCCATCACTCTACTCTCAAAGCAAGCACTTCAAGCCTTTTACAGCAAAGCAAGAGTCAGGGTTTAAGAAAGAAAACACAAAGCACAAGGTGAAACATTCTTTTAAGAACACCAGAGGATAGGAACACAGCACTACTAATTAAAAATACTTGCATGCTTGAGTAGATTTTAAACAAGTCAGTTTTTAGATTAAAATGTCACACAACAAAAACCACTTTACACTTCTATGATTTCTTATTTACAGTTCCAAAATAGTTCTTACAAAGTAAAAGTAATTAATAGTATTCAGCCTTTGAATTTATTCAGGAGGGGATATCAAATACAATATGATTTCCCCACACGAGGCTTTTTTTGTAGCCGAAGTATTTCCTGCTCGCAGTTGGGCAGTTGTGTTTGTGTCCTCTGTGGCAGCTGTGCTGGGGCTGCAGCCCCTGTGCTCTGCACAAAGCCACATTTCCCGGTTGCCAGGTCTGCAGCCCTTGTGTCTCACACCGGCTCCGAGCACCGAGCTCCGCGCTCGCTCGGCTGAGCAGATGTCACCAGAGTTCCCTTCTGCACACAACAAGTGTCTGTGTAGGGGGGAATAATGTTCTCAGCATAAGAGCACAAATGCTACTTGAAGATTTTTATAAGCCTTTCTACTGCCCTTTGCATCCGAAGAAACAAACAATTTGCAAAGAGAGATTTCAAGAAAGTACTAAATGTTCCAGTTAAGGTTCAAGTGTTGAACAGATTTTCTCAGGAATTATTCAACATATGAATATTAAGAGCTTTCATATCCTAACAAAGGCTGTAATGTGAAAATAGTACTTTAAACAGATGGAAAAAAATTAAAATAATGTCATTAAGACATATCTGACAAAGCTTTGGAATATACATCTGGGTGTTCATGTGTCATACCAGCTGCCTATGATAACCGGTGCTTTATCAGCTATATTTAAATTAAAATGATTGTTAGGATCACTAAAGTAATTAACTGTGCTCATGCAGAAACACCAGTGAACTCCGTCATAACTTCTACAACATATGCAAGAGTTCTGCTTTTAACACCATACACCCTCCTCATCCTGCAACGAGCAAGGGTGAGTATGAAAACTTTTTAGTCTCAAATTTGGCCCCAAATCTCACCCAAAGCAAACCCAAAAAGAGCAGATGCCAGTGCTTCCCAAGTTCCAGCCTCTGTAAGCAGTGGCAGACATAGTGCCTTCTTACAATTTAAAAAGAAAGCAAATAAGGGTAATTAAGATACAGTCATTTTGAAGCAAAAAACCAAAAAGCATTTGAGAAAGAATATAGAGGTAGTGAAGCATTTCAGTGTGCTGGAAAGCCTACCTCACACCAACAGTCACTAGACAGAGATTTCCATATGACCACATCCTACCTCTTTTGCTCCATATCTATGTTTAACAGAGATTTATAGGTGACTGTATCACGTAGGGATAGCAAAGCACATTGCTACTCATACAGCTGGTATTTTTCTTCCCTTTGTGTATGCAGGTAAACGTATCTCCAAGGAGTAACAGAAAAAAAATACGTATTTGACCCTACAATAACTCATGCACTCAATTTCTATTACATGGCTTAAGCTTTCCCAAAATACTTACACTTATCCTAAGTACTACAAAGGAAGTAATATACCTCTGATCCATTGGAAATAAAAGACATAGAGAATATATGTGGAGAAACTCAGCTGGTGATATTCTGTCCAAACAACCAATATGACTATTTTCTCCTAGGATTTATCTTGCTGGTCCAGAAGCAAATACAAGAAAGGAGTAAAGTTATGCATTTGCTATACTGAAAAGCAGATGCATGCAACATTCACCACTAATTCTGAAACATCTCAGAATAATATCAGATTATCTTCATGCAAACTTCAGGTAGTCCTGAGCACTCTCTTCTCCCTGATAACCTTGATTCCACACAAAATTTCCATGCTGACCATAGTGCTCAATGCATCATTGCCCAGCTTCTCCTTTAAAGAGCTGACCATGAAGTTGCAGGCAAGCAAGGCTCTGGTGTAATTTATTCAGCATGGAACTCACCCCCACAGAAATCCTAACTAAGCTGTCCTGTGACAATGGCTAAAAAAAAAATCTTTCCAGAAGTCCTTTATGGTTTAGTTGCTTCCCACCCTTTCCCCATCTTCTTCTCCCCTTTCTTTTTTTAAGAGGTAGCCTGGGAATTTAGATTTCTTTAGGAGCTAGGGTTGTGTAAGTAACAGCAATTTTTATTTCTACTGTATATGTTTTAACTAAAAATTTTCACTTAATTGTTCCTACCCAAGAAGAGTTTACACATGTTCCTAAGAATAACTGTAAACAGGGTAAGGAAAGAAACATTAATGGGATAAAATGCAGATGTATCAGTCTAGGTTTTATAAACAAAGCAGTAGGAAGAAAATCAGCCATGGCATTTTGGGTACAATCAAATGCTTTTCTTTTAAAGAAGTGTTATTACTAGAAAATTGCAACCACTTTTATGAAAACTGTGAAGATACACACACTAAATTATACAACAACACTTTGCAAAAACCCTTGAGAGTCCTCTCTACTTGCAAGTGTATTTAAACTTGCTAGATCTAAACATACTTCTGACAAGAGTCATCACGCCCAGAACTAGAACTGACAAATAAATGAGGGATTTCAGTATTAGAGACTAATATGCTTATTTCCCATCTGAACATAGAAATTTGCTGGATAAATATTAACCATTTAAGCTTACTAGGCATCTCCCAAGTCTCATGTAGAAAAATAAGCACATCGTGCAATGTAATAACTACTATTTTCTCCCCTAAAAATAGGGCCATGTCCCTAAAAACTAATTTCATAATCACCTTGAAATGGAGGTAGAAAAAATTCCAACCCACATATCAGAATGTAACTACTCACACAAAAAGAAAGCAGTTTCTTTAATGGAAAAGTAGCAGAGAAGCTGTAGGAGGTAAACAATAAAACCCTTTTTCATACTGTGAGAAACTGGACTACAATATGTTGAGAATTTGAAGAAAGACAACAGTGAGAACTCTGTTCCCTTAAAGTTGGCTCATTTCACGTTGTCTGATAATACTACTGTGACACATTTCTCTCAAAACTAGACAGACAATTCATTCAGGCAAAACTGACATTTCACTTTGTCCTCCTTGTGGATGTTACAAGAGAGGTTTGTCCATCATAGGGCCCATGCAGATGGCCATGCCGGTCCATAGAAGAAATAAAATATGTATCCAGTCTGCCAAGTCAACTGAAGGGCAGGCTATGGAACTTAGGCATTGCTAAAAGCAGTATGATTTGCAATGAAATGCTTCTTGTAAGGCAAAAGGAGATTAAAAGTAACCCTTAAGAGAAAACAAAAATTGTATCTTCACTCTTTTAAGTTACTTCATTGGACATTGAAGTAGCAGTGAAATTCCCAGAGGTACCAAATATAGCAGTGAACACAATCAGCCTGGTGAGAAACCTGAGAGTGACTAAGTCCCACCAGCAGAACACACATTGTCAACAGCAGAGAACATGACAGACCAAATTCTTACATGGTTTACAATGAAACACTTGTGATCTAGTGTGACCATTATACTGGCCTCATTTACTGAGAGCTGACCTGGATTAAGTGAGATCTTTTGAGATAATTTGGTCCAACCTTCTGTTGAAAACAAGTTCTTATACTTTATTATTGGTTACTGCTAGAGCCTGTCAAGGAACATCTCAAACATTTTCAACAAAGAAGCTTCTGCCATTTCTTATGAGTGACCTATTCCAAAAGTCAGTTTTCACAGCAATGAGTTTTGTTCTTCAGTCTGAATGGAATTTCCACTGGAGAAGTTAATGCCCATTGATTCTCATCCTGCCACATGCACCCTTGTGAAGATTTCCCTGTAGCATTGTCCAGATATCAGAACAATGTGATTAAATAACATCTGAGCCTTCTTTCCAATAAACATTTATTTTCTCCAAACCTTTAAACATCGTGGTGGCCTGTTTCCAGTCTCTGTCTTGAACTGCAGGAAACAAATCTGGACACAGTAGAGCAGGTGTAGCATAAAATTACTGAGTACACTGATTCCAGGTGGATGACATGATCAGACCCCAGCCAGTACTGGTGCTTGGGATTACTTCACTCCAGACAGAGAATGTCATATGCATCTTTTTTAAATCTTATTCAGACTGTCATTGCCTCCCTGAATGGTGGCTGGAGCATCTGCCTCTCTGCCCATTTTGGTACTGACTTCAAGTTTGTTGAAGGTGGATTCAGTTCCATGATGTAGATTGTTTATAAAGATATTTAACAGTATTGGCCATACTACCAGCTTCTTGGGAATCCCACATTACAACCAGTCTGACTTGGAGCCATTGCCCCCACTGAACTGCAGCCACTTTTTGTCCTATCCTGTGTTTTGTCTGTCCAGCCTTCATCTCACTTTTTCAACAAAAAAATTGGAGGAGACTGTGATGAATATCTTGCTAAAATAAAAGGCAGATGACCTCATCCTTTATTCTTGGATTTCTGCTTGCCACTAATTGACAAATTTCTTGCTCTTGACATCTTCTGCCCCTTGGAGCACCAGGTTTGCTTTTGCATTCCTAAGAGAACCTCTGCATGTCCAAGAAGCATCTATGTATTTCTTTCTGGGAATTGTTCTGCTCCCTTTTATTTTTGCACTTGAGTTCTTTCAGCAGCACATTTAAATAAGAATGTTTAAAAGCATTTAAGTGTTTGTTTTCATGTCTATTCCTATTCCCATTTAGGAGAATGAACTACTCTTGTACCATAGGAAGGCTGTCTCTGAAAATGTCTCAGTACATTTCCAAGCAGCAATTTTATTGTCCAAGGAAGTCTCCCACAGGATCCTTATCAGGAGTTCCCTGATCAAGTTGAGCAATATGTACTATGCCAAATTCCTTCCTTAGATGATAGGAAGGTAGATACAAAAAGACAAAATATTTTACTTGAATTAATAAATTCAAAGGAAAGTAAGTATTTGTCCACATTTAAGTCCTAAGCACTACACTTTCTAATAAACCACTGTGCAATCAAATCCCAATGAGAGAGAAATCACCTTAAAAAAAGCGTGCCAAAGGCCTCTAAGTTTTGAGTTGAACAAAGTAGTACAAAATAGAAAATATACACAAGAATACAACTTAATCTGGATGTCATCTCTTTGTAAGCTATTCAATTTCAGTCAGATCACTTTAGATTAGTAAGAAATGTCAGCACAAAATAATAAATCTAAGCAATTGTTTGAGTGACAGCCAAGCAGCCATACACATTACTTTCAGACAGAATATTAATCATTTAAAGCATGTTAACATTTATAAGATATTTTTTTTAAAAATTGAATTCAATTAAAAAAGAAACACAGTGAAGTAAAAAAACCATTTTCTTACTCTCCCCAAAGGTTCCTTTTACTAAAATTCAGAAAGAAACCTTTGTCTTCTTCAAATGATAAAGCTTTTCAACAGGACACAATACACAAAGGCAGAACTTCTGTTAAACAGTGCTCTCTTGTGGTTCTGTGCATCAGTGAAAGACTAAATCATTCTATAAAGGTAGTCACAGCCTGAAATGTCTTGTCGCCAAGTCTAACTCAAAATTAATCCCTCAGACTTGGATTAAATTTAGTTCTTCACTTAATTTTTCTAGCATGTCAATAACCTCATATCTAAAGACTACCTTTAGATACGGTGTTCAAAGCAAAGTATGAAATAAACTTTAAAATATATAATAAAAAAATTTAATCTTGCTCTTTAATTGGAATTCACAATTGACAATATGTGAAGTTAATACTGGAGGATATCAGGATAGCTGTTAATGCATCAATTCTCACAAATTCTATTGTCAGAATTTCTGCATGTCATGGGATATATACAGGTTACTCAAATATGTAGCCCAGATCTCGTAGCTTGAATATAATACAGACCAATTTTTTAAATAAAAATCTTACTTGAACTTGCTGGGAACAATGTTTAGACTGCTCCCCATATCCACTTTTTTCTACAATACAGTGTAAAGAACAAACTACTCATTATCCCATGTAACTAAAATATCGAAATTAACAGGAATAATTAACCCAAATTGCTAGTTATAATAAAGTGAGACGATTTTTTCATATTTAAAATACTCATCCAAAATAACAAAAAGATGCTTACAAGACCAATTTACCTAATAAGTTGGTTTTACCTCTTCAAAATACAGCAGCTACTTTGGTTATAAAGTTTAAAAGGAATGCATCATTCAATTTCTATAGTTATTTTCTAGTTAAAATTTTTGAAAGCAATTACTTCACTTTTCCATTTATTTCAAGCCTCATCCTATATTAACAACAGGGTTATCAGGGTTACCAGGTCTGTACTTTTAAAGAGAAGTGAGGCAAATGTAACTGACCTGCTCATTGCTATCAAAGCTGTTGGATTTCACAACATCAGCTGTAGCTCCAACTTGGGCTCGTGTGAGCTCCTGGGGGGCGCTCTGAGACGTGGGCATGGGTGGCAGAGGAGCTCTCCTTTTCTTTGGCATTTCAGCTGGCAGAGTGCTGGAGTCGTACTGCTTGCTGACTGTGTTAGACCTCGTGATAAATGTTGGCCTTGGCTTGCTCATCAATGGAGTTGCTGGGGCACTGGCAGCCTTGAGGTGTGGGAAATAAAAAGAAACCCAAGTTGTACATATTTTCTGGAAAATAATCAACAGTATCGATTGCTTAATCTGAATATGGTTCTAGAAGTTTTCCTTACACAAAGTTACACCTTACTTGTTCTCTTTTCTTCTTATTTCGTTGAAAAAAGCTGAAAAATCCTTTGTTTTCTTTCTCCTTCAGAACATCTATGTTTTCAGATTGGTAGGAGCCTAAAACAGAAAACAATAGTTCTAGATGCCATTTCATGCTGAGATTATTTCTCCTGCCTTCTTACTATTTCACCATGTCATAAACCTCCTGCAATGATACACAACACATCATAAATCACCTATATAATAATTTTTCTAGGTGCTGCAAAACAAACAGTTTGTCTATCATCCATGTTCTTCCTCTCCTCCTCAGAACTCAGGGCAGATGAGTTTCAGCTGTCCTTAATACCAGCATTTATTGCAGCCCATCCCACTTGTCACATGCCATGGTTCATATCACTAAGGTGGGAAAAAGAGCATCCGACTTTTCAGCTCTCCATTCCTACTGGCTTCAATTTGTGGCCAAGTGTGAAGTGGGACAAGCCAGGCCCCAGCCTGCACATGGTGTAACTATGGAGAAAGATCACCCAAACACTCAGTCAGGGCACACATAACTGCATGGCAGTCATAGTAAAGACAGTCAAATCTGTTCTCCTTATCTTGTAGAATTTATCCTCCTTAAATTGCTTTATTCATGCAGAGGGCAGAAAATTTGTAAATCTCATGACTGACTTTTTAAAAATTTTACCAGAATGAACTTTCTTAAAGAAATCCCATTGAATGCAAAGGCAATGAGCAACAGAAATCACCAAGTCTGGTAAAAGTATCAATATAAATATGACCCTAAATTGAATAAACTGATCTAGGGTAAAACTACACAAAAATACTTTCTATACAGCTGTGTATATCCAATTCTGCACTATCATTTGCAATATGCATTTAAGATAGGACAGAGATAGTTATTATTGTGACAGTTAAGCAGATGTTATAATAGGAGCAGGTGCTAATGTCCCATAAGTGCTAAGTTTCACTGCCTATTTCAGTAAATCATACCTTGAAAAGATGGTAAATTTAAATCAACTGGTGATGCAGCTACAGAAAGACAAAAAGAAAGACAGAAAATGTGAATTTGAATCAAGGATGTAGTAACAACAAAGAAATACAGAAAGCCAAAGCGGACCTTCAACATTAGGGAAAAATTACTCTAGGTACTTTGCAGAAGTAAAGGGATGTGCATGTCTACTGCCTCATACTTAAATCATTCAAGAGCTTGAGCCTGAAGATATGCAACAGAGACTGCAACTGTGTACAAAAATAGGGAGACTCCACTTGTATTTCTGAAGCAAAGAGAAAAATCAGTATGTAGAATAAAAAGTTTGTTCTGGTTTGGATGGTTAGGCAGTCCAAACTTGGAAAAAAAGAGGAATGTAAAATTAAAATATAATATTAATTAAATTTAAATTGAATTTAAATCCTATTAAGTAAAAGATGCACCTCACCATTTACTTTCATAAAGATAATGGAAAATTCAGAGCGTTGAACCCGCCTGCACAATTGAAATGCTGAACTATACTTCATAATAAGAGAACTGAAGAGTATCTAAATTTCCTAGCAGGGCACTGCTATGTAGAAAGTATATATGCCCTGGTATACCCTCCTAAGGATTCTTGCTTCAAGTGAAACACACACCATATCCTGCAAAAAGCAGTTTTTCCAGTCTGTAGACAAAAGCAGTATATAACCAGACAAAAAACCAAATAATGCACTTGGGAGCACACATAGTCAAAGTAATACATTTAGGCAAGTTAAAATATGTAGGTTTCCAGTGTGGAAGGGAAATATTTCATTTTTGTTTTCTCTGTGGAAAAATGAAATACTGAAATGAAATGAATGTCATTCCGACCTTTAGGAAGTAAACAGAGAGCTCTTGAAACTGCAACCACCAAACAATAAGGTTACCATATTTAGGTAGAAAGAGGAGCAAAGACAAACAAAATCCCAACAAGCCTCACAGGTTTTAAGCAGAAATAAAATCAAGCAAATAAAACAGTGGTCAATACCCAGAGTGAGTCAATCAATATTATGTCTTTCTGCATTGAGGTAAAATTTCCTGCAAGAGATGTCAGAAATGGAACAAACTACACTTTACAAATTTTCAATTACAGTATACTAAACCTGCCACCTGTCCAGATGAAGTTAAAATCTGGCCTAGGAACCTCTGTACAAATATTAGAAAGTTAGTACATTGCATCCCTGTCAGACCAGAATTAAAAATACAATTATGATTCCTTCACAATCTATAAAATTAGCAAGCAGCACACAGAAATATACATAAAGACCATCAGAATACACTAGTGCTTTTAAAGTTTTAAATTAAAGAAAACTAATTTTCTCTAACATTTCTGTTCTTTTCAGGTCATTACATCATGTAGGAGCAAAGGGAAATATGTGGTTGTTGGAGTTTTTGGGGAAGGTGTGAGAGAAGGAAAATAAGGCTTTATGTTTAAGAAAGGATTTGTGCTCAGCTAATTCTGCTGGTAGTGAACACTCAGCTAGAAAATAAAACTTTTATACAGCACTTCTGTAAACGAAAGTCCAGCTACACGAGTCAGTTTCAATTTTGTGGAAGACAAATGAAATATATATTAAATTTCTAGAAAATATTTTCCTAAGTAAAAAACCCAACAACATGTATATAATTATCAAGCAATTATCTTTTATATAACCATAGTTTACAAAAGTTATCTTACCTTGACTGACATCCATGGCATACAGTTCTCTTAGTCCAAGATCATTAAGAGATTTTGTCATATCAAGGGGGTCTTGAGACTGGTAACTCTTCAGCAGCAGAGTGTGTGAAGGATCAAACTCACATTTGCTACAGATAGTTGGTATGAGTTCTTGAAGGGGTGAATGTGGACTAACTCTTACTACTGTTTTCTGTGTCTTCTTGTAGTTTATTACTACCCTTACTGTTTGCTGAAGAAAAGAAAATTCCAATAAATACCAGCACAAATTCTGAAAGAAACGGCATTTTTACAACAGCCTCACAGTAATCACCAGAATTCCACTTATGGCCAACTCGAGCAGTGCTGCAGGTTCAGAAACATTACATTAGAAGTAAGAACTATTTTGCTGTTCCCTTCCATGCAAGAACAGGACACGTGAAGCAGACTGCTCTCCCCTTCAGCAGGGCCATTTGCCTGGGCAGCAAATGCAGGGTTACACTGGGCAGCTGCAGAAGTCAGGAGCCACAGGCCAGTGCCTGTGAGCACGTGTGTAGGAGGAAAGCAGAAGGGCAGCAGAAGAACTCTCCTGACCCTCTCTAAGTGCTTCAGGTAAATTAAGAGTCAGTATTCTTCTACATAGCAGAATGACAAAGGTGGAAAGATTTAGGCAACATCCAGAAATTGGTTTAGTACCTCTTAAAGCTCCTGACCTCTGCAGGGTATATAAAAAAAGCCAAGAGAGAACAGTATGTATTGAAGGAAAATGAACATACAATCAGAAGGGTACATATATCACAGCATGACAGATGGTACAAGATGTTGATTTTCAGTTTGTTCAAGGCTATACTCAGCCACATTTCATCTGCAGAATTTTTCAAAAGGCTGAAAAAGCATAGGATTTCAAGTAACATTGTAATATTTCCTTCTTTCAGCAGCAAAGATGTTTGCTGCGACAAACTGGCATGTATTTTACCTAAGAGGAGCTTATCAAAAACAGACTAAAGTATTTCACAGAGCTTCAAGGTGAGAGGATGAAAGACAACAGGAAACACTGAAACAAGAGGATAAGCTACCAGCTCAATTTGTTGAATACAGCAGTAATTCTAATTTCTCAATATGCTTAATTTTAGTTCTTACCTCTGGTATAACTGGAACAGGTTTCTTCTTATCCATTTGTTTTGCCTTTACAATGACCTTTTCCACTTCAAGCATTCCCACTGGTGTGTTGGGCTTGAATTTAATCTGGTTATTTTCTGCTGATACCAACTCTATGGTATAACTTGATGGATTTAAATGATACTGTGCACAGAGAAAGATCAGCAAGTCCATCATGGGCTTCCTGTAAAAGACAAATGGAACTGTCACAACAGATGACAATTAAGCAGGCTATAACAAGACGTGCTGCTAAACATTTAATTCAAGTAATCCTTTCCCTTCCAAGACTAAATAATTACTGCTAGACACCAACTTGAAATATCTTCAAGCTTTAAAAAATATAATTAAAAAGTCAGCCCCTCAAAAAAAAACCTAAAAAGAAAATGAAACCAGTTTGCACAAAAGTATGCCAAGTACTTGCACAGAGTGGGAGCTTCTTGTTGCATTAAGCTTTTCCTGAGGACAGGGAAATCAGGATTAGTTACCTCATTTAACATTTAGTGGGAACTTTAACAGTGGTGATAAATACACTGTTATTCGATAAAAAGAGCTCTTCTGAAAAGTCAGGCATTTTTATATCCATTTTGAGTTACAACAGACTTTATTTTCAGAAAAGTCTGTGCATGAGCCACCTGGAAGATGCAGGAGAAATGAAGTTTGAGAAAGCCACATTTTCAGCAGGTCTTGCATTAGGGAATTATCTAGGTGCTTAATACCAACAGTGACAAATGACTGACAGTCATTTACCATAAGCTAAATGACAATAGAGTAGGCAAATGCCATTTCTTGAGAAGATCTGTGGGAAATAAGTCCTTTCCACAATGAAGAATGGCCAACAGAATTTGTCAGATGTAGTCAGTACCCGCATGTTCTTGTTCCCTCAGTGCTTAATGAAGAACATGCAGAACAGTTTATTAAGATAGGCTGAATATTTCCAGTTGCTACTGAAATACATTTAATAAAGTTGTACTATAAACAGAAATGTCATACATGTTTAAATAGACCAAAAGAAGGAGAATGTCCTAACTCTACATGTTACAGAACTGAATCAGGTTACAGCACTATCAGATCATTCCTCAATATATTTTTTTTGAGCTGGGCATGGACAATTTCATTGTGACACTCTCTGCACTTTTCAATTACAACTACGAACAAGGAAATCCATCACCTGCTCTGTCTCACAAGGATATTATGAAAATAAAAGTCTGTGAAGCAATCAAATGGTATGTTGAAAAAAATGCTGACGTGTTTCTGAGAAAATTAATACAGAGACTGGCTGGTATGGCTTTATCAGAAATCTTAAATTCTAGATGTAATCTCATAACAGAGGCAAGTATTCCGGTAGCACAGCCAAATGTGGAAATAGCTTCTACAAAGAACCATGAGATTAAGCAAAGTTCTAGATAATAAAGATCACAAATGTATTTATTAAGCAGTAAGTTAAAGCAGACTTCTCATATGATACATAGTTCTGTAAAAATAATTAAGAATGACTCAGTGTTAAAAGCTATTGTGAACACTGAATTTTTCCCCTTTAATTTACCTTAGAATATCATTCCCGTTTCCCTTCACTTTAACGGAAAAAATGTTCCATAAGCAAACTGTATTCTGATCTCTAGCAGCAGGGCTGGACCCTCTGGTGCACATGCTGCACTTCCAACAGATAACTGTTTGAAAGCTGGCAGGTATTTCCTTTCCAGAGGAAAGCTTCTGCCTGTTTAAGTGGCAAGAGAACACTTGCCTCAGGAGACAAAGGCAGGAGGAACAACAAAACAAAAAAACCACATACAGAATTGGTACTCTAGTGTGTGAAAAAGCAGTTATCAGATGGTCTGAAGAGGTATAGGAGAATGTAATATCCTTCCATGCTTTCACCTAAATGATATATAACAGCCTGAGGAATAGCCTGTGAAAAGCAGAGTGGTAACTGCTCTTCCCTCTTCAAATTACTAAACGAGGAAGTTGATTTCAATGCATCTCCAGTATATAGCACAACCTGCTTCAGTTACAAGACAGAAGGAGGGGAATACTTAATTTCTTGTATTTCTAATCCCTAATAAAACAAGTACATCCATCCCACTGTAAGAAGTAAAGGCTGCAAATGCAAATCTCATCATTCCCCCATTTGACTGGGGGCAGAGCAGGGCAGGGCCAGGGAGGAGGGAGCCAGAGGAGGCAGACACTGCTCCTGTAGTGACCTTTCTGGTTACCAGCAAATCCACTAAGTTACTGGTTACCTTTCTACTGGTGAATTTTATACACTGACTGGCTTTAAAAGCTGCCCTTCAGTTACTGGAGAGGAGTAAGAATGTCAGAGATGACCAGAGCAAGAACTGACAAGCAAGGATCCCAGGAAGCCAGCCATCCTACAGAAATGCACCACTGCCAGGGGCACACCTTCACCTTCACGTTAACCACAGTCACAATAAGTGACTGCTAAGTGAGAATGTTAAGTGAGAAACAGCTGCTCACAAACAACAGGTAGAGATGCAAATTAGTACATGAGAACAGTGATTCAGTGCAAATTTGCTTTCCAATGGTACTTCCAGAAACAAGCTGCTTGAGACAAGATATCTTCAGCAACTGTTTCAGAAAGATATTCCTGCAGTGATAAACAAAATGCCAAACAAGCTTTTCTTGTAATCACACCCCCAAAAACTGTAAAACCTTTTCCTAAAGCCTTCAAGGATTGTAGATGGAAGACTAGATCTATCACAGTACATTTAACAGCTTCCATAATTAATATTAAATGAAACACCAAGAAGAGGCCATCAGCTACCTCAGAGTACATCATCTGCTTGTCCTCCTTTATCTAACTTCAGTAAAATATTTATTTGCAACTTAACTTCATCAAATTACTCTAGGTTTTCTGGAAATCTCTGAGCATAAATGTATTTACATATTCAGACTTCTACATAATCAGGATTTTTATCTCACTAACACCTTGCTTTGTGCTACATAGCCCTTGCTACCCATTATGCCAAAGCAGGGAGCAAACCAACCCCATTTAATCTGAAAAGTTTATTCTAGTGGACTGTGGAATTTGAATTCACAGCTGTTAAAACTCTCCATTTTACTGTTTCTACTATGAGATGCAAAAAGTGTTCTCTCCTCAGGACCTTCAGAGCTGCTCACCTCCAGTTACAAACGAAGAAAGAAGCAAAGTAATGATTTGTGTGTTTATGTCATTTCTAGAGGGATCATGCCTATTTGTTCACAATATATGACTATAAAGACAGAGTAGAACACAGCTAGAACAAAAGATAATTTGAAATATATTTCACAGTGGATTGCCAGTCCTTCACATCTCCCCTCATTCTGGGATGAGCCTAGTGCTAATACTGGTTCTTATTTGCACAAGAGTCACTTATGAAATCAATCACATACAGTGACTGAAAAATCCTGTAACTGTGGGATAATAAAACTGATTGGGAAATGAGTGCAATGCCCGACAAGCCTGTAAGGCCTGTCTTGAATACTGAGTAATTACATACAATGTAATCTGTCCGAGTGAAAATAGATGCAACATTCCTTTCTGGAACTGTGTTCTGAGCAAAGCATGAGAGAGGGCCCATGGTACTCATCATATGGACAAAGGGAGCAAAAAGAACAAGAAGCTCCTGACAGTGTACACATGGAATCTCATGTCTAAGAAGACTTAAAAACAGAGGAAGGCATCATATTTACAGACTGCAGTATTCCTTGCTATAAACATGCTGAAAAAAACAACATAAAGCATCAAGTATTCCCATTATTTAGGAAAATTTCTTCTGAGAAATAAAATCTCACATTTCAGTTATCCTGAAAAATCACAGAGTCAGGGAGAGGTGTAAAAAGACCCACTGCAGCTCTGGTGAACAAGCTGATTTTTGATGTCTAAGCAATAACCTCATGAACTCCAGCAAATGACAGTGTGCAAACAGGCTCAAGCCAGATTTCATCTCTCATTAAGAAGTAGGTATAAGCATGCATTTACAGTACCTGGTATGAATGAATAAATAAGCCAGCCTGCTGGGTTTCAGTAGGAGAGACATGGGCTATACACTAACAGAAGGACAAAATACAAATAGGATGTCTTATTTCAGCTTAGGATAGCAACAAACTGGCATCCAAATCGCTGTGATCCATACACAGCCTTGCACAGGACCCTTTTTAGTAGACCTATTTTTTTGGTCCCAGGATTTATCATTTCAGCTCAACAGTAAATGTTCAGGTTTTTCTGAACAAAAGGTGATTTGAGAGTTACATGCACGATCTATCCTACCAATTAACAGTCTGAAATTAACAGTTTGCATTTCAAACTAAAACCAGCTTAAGCAAAACATAATTGTTAAAAGAAATCCAAAGCTGTAGCTCTAAGGATTTTTTTAAGCATTACAGATTTTGTCTAAAGTGATGACATGTTTTTATGATGACCCCCTAGTAGTCTACAGGTAGCAGTGCTGAGGAAGTGCTGAACACATAACTTGGTACCCAAATAGGATGAGTAAACTCATCTTTAATAGGTAAAAAACTTATGGGAAAAAATTCACTGAATCATACAAATCTATATTTTATAGAGATTTTTAGTGACTAGAAAAAACAACAAATGTGGCTACACATACTGACAGGTACTGTACAGAATTTCTGAATCTTAAAACAAGTCTTCTGAAATAGTAGGTAAATGTATAAAGAAGATGTTTTCATATCTACCAAAAAATCATAGCAGAATCACAGAATCATTTAGAAAAAGATCTTTAAGATCATCAAGTCACTAACCCAGCACTCCAAAGTCCATCACTAAACCATGTCCTGAAGTATCATATGTACACATCTTGTAAATACCTCCAGGGATGGCAACTAAACCACTTCCCTAGGCTGCCTGTTCCAATGTTTCCTTTCCATGAAGGAATTTTTCCTAATAGCCAGTCTAAAGCTCCCTTTAGGCCATTTCCTCTTATCCTATCACTTGTTATTTGGGAGAAGAGAAACTCTACCTGGCTACAAGCTCCTTTCAGGGAGCTGCAGAGAGCCATAAGGTCCCTCCCGAGCCTTTTCTCCAGGCTACACATCCCCAGCTCCCTCAGTTATCCCAACCCTCTTAAGACTTGTGATCTTGACACTTCACTTTGCTGCTCCTTCTTTGGACACATTTTATGTTCAGCTTCCACATTTTACCAAATGATTAAAACCTGGATGAAGGTTGAAGTTTTTCAAAAACTTGAAACTTCAGAAACTTGAGCAGAAAAGTAAAATTAAACAAAAATGTCATTCTGAGTAACATACCTCCCATTAACTGTAGTGTACTTGATCACATCTCCTGGCAGGACCACTGATAATTCAATATCTTTATCGATTACATTCTCTTTCTGTTCCATGATGAGGTTGCTTGGCTCTGTGTTATCAAACGAAGAAACAGCAATGGATTTTGTTTCAGATGGAGGAGGTGGTGCTTTAGATTTTCTTCTGAAATAAACAAATAACAATTAAAAATCAAGTATGCATTTATATTTATACATATGATTCCAAACTGGCAAAGGCAAACTAACAAGTCTCAAAACGGAAAGGAACAATACTTTATGCTTTTCAGAATTAATATGTGCAACAAAGGGATAAGAGAATATCTTAAATATACTATCAGTGGTGAGAGAAGACAAAACAGGCTAAAAACAGATTAAAATATCCATCACAAAAAACCAAAACAAACAAACAAAAATAAACAAACAAAAAACAACCAAAAAAATCCCAACCACCCAATAAACATCAAGCCAAAAAGAGTTCTTTAATGTACCATAAAAGAATAAATTAGTTGGTTGTTTTTTGCCCTCGGGTTATGCAAAGACCCTATTTGTGCATTCTCCAAAGAGATTTACTGGATTAGTATAAACAGAAATATTGTATTATGCAGTATGAAGCCAATTGTACTAGCAGTGTGCTTAATACAGGATAGACACAGAAGCAAATAGTGACACTTTTCCTCCCCAGATTTTTCTTCTGGTTATTAAAATTATTCAAAGAAATCCTACCACTTCTACATTATTTAACTTTATACAGTAATAAAACTACAGTATAACCAATCCTACAGTGTTGTAATATTTCCTGACATTTCTGTCACAATATGATTTCATGTATTCCCCTCACCTATGCTGATCTCCTATTTTAGTTTTCTCCATACCCTTTCCGATGTCAGTGACTTGGATACTCTTGAATACAAGGACTGTTCACTAAATAAGCTGCATTTATCTCACTAAAAAAAAATTTAAAACAGCATAAAACCCTCTATATCTCTTAATACATGTATGTTACAGTAAATTCTGAATGCAGGACTCTCCAAGTCCTGCATCTAGTCCAATATCTCCCTTCATTTAAATAACTCTCCACAATTAACCAATATATACAGAAGGAAAAGATACTATTTTTAAGAATTTTACCATTAGAAACAAAACCAAAACACAGTCAAGACACACTGTGTCAAGAGAGCTTTTGAATTTCTTATAAACATTTTTGAATGGAGCCATATTACCAGAAAGTTAAAATACATTTCAAAATAATACACAAAGGTTCCAAAATTATGCTTGTCATTTAGATGGAGCTGTACCAAAGTTTGATTACTTTAAACCTAAGAAAATAAATTAACCCCTATAATTGTCCAACAGAATTAAAACCAAAAAAAAAAAAAACTAGCATACAACTAGAAACACACACGTTTCTTGAGAAAACAAAGTTTAAAGTCACTCACAATGAAGAACAAGCAAGGTCCAGAGCAGCATTGCAAAAAACAACTGTAACGAGGCTTCACATGACTGCTCTGTTGCTGAAAGTGCTTAGAGTTTTGAACTTCAGAACTCTGTGCTGAATTATTAACTATTCACAGCCCCTCCGAGCTAATCAGGAGCACTCTCAGGCCTCCAAAAACACTGAATGAGGATCCACATTCAAAATTTCTACCTCCTCTCTCAATGTTTTAAATTAGTTTGGTGTGCTCTGTATGCAATTCATGATGTGCAACATGAGCTGAAAATTTGACTTTGGTCTCTACAGCAGCTTGCCTGGGTTGTTTCAGGGTTACACGAACATTGCAAAATGTATAAATCAAACTTCTTTGTATTCCTCCCCAGCTTCTTTGGGGGTTTTCTTGCCCTATTTTTAGTTTGCATAACTGCCAAATACAAATTATTACTAGTAGAGCATCAATACAACGATTAGAAATAAATAAAATCCCAAAACCATAAAAATTTACCTTATAACTTTAATACCAAAAAACCCAAAGGGAATTAGTACTGCTTGTCCTCCTTTCTTTACTCTTTCTTACATCTTTAATTTAAAATGACTGTTAAAAGCTATTTATCACAGAATTTAATCTTTGAAGAAGTGTCACAGAAAGATTTCAAATGCTAGTGGACTCTATTTTCCATTAAGTATACAATTGCAATTTTATCACTGGAACTCTACTATCACCAGAGTGCTTAATGACACACAGCAATAAATGTGGTTTATTCGTACATTATCTAACTTAAACTGCAGAGAGCTAAAAAACTGACCAAATGCTCTCATTAAAACGTGTGTGCAACAGCTGAAGTTCCACGTATTTATAAAGAACACAGACACACGGGGTCAGACAATCCAACAAAGTCACTGCAGCCTCGTGTCCCCCACTGCAGAGCCACGTACCCCACCCATTTCTAAACAATCTGGATGTGCTTTATGGTTAGTCATGCTTACCTGTCCCACCCCACACAAAGGAGGAAAAATACCAAGTGTACTTTCTCAGAAGTCCTGCCAAGTTTTTGACAACCTCTTATTAAAAACAACAGGGTCAATGCTTTCATTTTCTGTTTCCAGATGCCATAGTTTGGGTTTTTTTCTTCAGTTCTCACTAATTCTCTCATCTCTAGCTCTCAGTCCAAAGTATTTGCATCTGGTCTCATTGTTTTATCATTATTTCAGCTTGTGTTTCTACCTTACCAGGGGAGCAGCTGCCTAACCCCAGAACTGGTACTGAACAATTCAGGTGCCATGATTATATAAACAGGTGATTGTTGAAATACACTTGCAGAGGTAGCTTTTATCTACAAACACTCCTCTCCCTACTCTGCAATTCAAGAAGCTAATGGAAGTGATTTTCTCACCAAGACATCCTCCACACATATTTTATCCTAAAATCGAAAGTAACTCCAAGTCTATACCATCAATTCAAATACTTTCCCATCATAAAAACCAACAAATCCTGGTTCTCTCTTGCCTCTTAACCTATACCAAGTACTCAGCAATTGAGGAGAGCTGTTGATTTGTAATGATTTTGCTAAAAAGACAGAGAAAGATGTTTGTTAATCTATTTTCTTCTCCTGAAAACAAAACCTGTTATTTTTAGTAAGACAAAATACAATCATAACAAAGAGAGTAATTCCCCATCATATAAAAACAACACTTCAGAGGCCAGAAAAGCGGTGCTAAATGGTCTTACAGCACCTATCACGTTCAGACAGCTTCTAGATGTGCTAGAACCAAAGCCAACCTGTTCTAATGTTCAAATTAAACAACAGGAGTTAGAACTACCAAAACCATGCTCTTCATTTTCATGGCTACTATAGAATTACAGAAAAGCTGCAGGAAGAATCAAACAGCACTTACTTAGCTATGAATTAGTTAATACAGAGGGAATTAAAAGAAAATTTTTAACCACACGAGGTCACAACTCAATAACAGTAAGAGCAACTCTGGAAATTGTGCTGCAGTATCCTACACAATGTGGGTCCTCACTCATTCCTTGCCCCCAAATGTCCCAGTCCTATCTACTGGCTGATCCTCCCTATACACCAGACATTGAAACTGCCCAAGCCCAACTTTCTGAAAGAGATGTGCTCCCCCCCATTTACCATCAGATAAACAATACCAGCAACATATTATCTTCCACATAAATTTTCTGTTTAAGCTACTGCTTGAGCCAAAGCAAAAAAATACATATATGTTTCTTCTGATTCTTCCTAGCCCTGGACAAGGCTGTCAGAGGGACACCTGAAATGCTCTCACAGGGACAAGGTGGTGCAGCCTGGCAGAGTTTCTATTTCCCTTGTTACCAGAGTACCTGGAGTCCACTGTTTATGCCAAGGCATTCAGCTTATTCTTATCTAGCAGAGATTATATTGCTCCCCAGAGAACTGATTCATCTCTCTTACTAATTTAAATTTCTGAAGTCCCACCTGCCAATTCCTGTCAGTCTGTGTGACAATACAATTCCAGCATTAAAGAATTCTTTCAGCCAAATGCAAATAGAAGACTAACATTTTTTTTACGAAAAACAGTGCATGTTTAAATCAAATCCAACACCATAAGGTCAACATTTTATGTGCTTCAGATTCCACCTCAACAGAATAAAATGTCTCTGCTGTATCTCAACAACTTTTGTGCTTGCAATGGAAAAAAGTAACTGAGTAACTATCAGTGATCTGGATGCACAGAAATCTTTTTAAAATAAAGGTCTGACACAGTAAATAAATAATGGATCTATTTATTTGGTTTTCCAAAAAATCCTGTTGGGAAGTTACAAGCAGTATATTTTTAACTATTAGTAACTAGAGAAAGGCACTAAAAATAATGAGAAATACTTGAACTTCCACTGACCTGGGTACTCCCAGGTTTTCATCAGCATTTCCTTTCAATAAGAACCTCTTTCCCAAAAAAAGGAAAAAAAAAAAAAAGAAAAAAGAGGAAATCTATCTGCTAGATTAGTGTACAATCAAAGGCTACAGCATCAAGGAATGTTACTGTTTACAGCACTTAACTTCCTATTTGGAACACAATTACATGAGAAGATACAAAGACAGCTTGATAGCACTCTCACTGAAATGATTTTGAATCTAACCTCCAACATCAAAACCTTTTCCTAAATTTTCTATAGCATTCACCTAGGACAGGAATGGTCATAGAGAACTCACTTGCAATTCAGTCATCTCTCAGGTACTGAAACAGTTCATTAAACATAAATATTAAATATTAAAAACCTTCTAAGCGCAACAGACAGACTTCAGTTTGTTCATTTGACTTAGGGCACTATGAAGAACACTGCTTTATTCAAAAAGCAACTAGTTGATTGTTAGGGGTTTTTAATCAATCTTTACTAAATTATATTTGCCAAAATTGCAGGCAGCAGTTTGTTTTATTTTCACTCATAGTCAGAAGAAGATTTAACTCTACTAAGACCATATCATGAGAGGAAAAAGTCCACTATAACAAAGCTTCTTCTAGAGCTTTTCCTGTCTTCAGCTTCTCATCTGAAGCAATTATTAGAATGCTCTCCTGACCACTGCAATAATGCTGTTTCACTGCCATGTCTTAGAAGCAGACAGCCAAAACCTCACACACAATCTTCTCAAATAAGGAACAGTTGAACAAGACTTCAGGCCCATATTAAAAACACAGATTTGGTTTTTTTGACAATGAAACATCAATTTTGGCCAACAGGTATACAAAATATTTAGGCTCCAGCCCAGTATTCATCTTTAACACTCACAGAACAAATCTGTCTACTAGATTGAGTTTATTCTGTTCCCTCTTTGTGGATAATAGTTTCACAGCAGCACCACTGCAAGTCTTCAAGATCAAACACTGCCCACTAGGAAAAAGCTTGGAGACAACTGCAGCATTACTATCTGATCTGCTCCTCACAGTGCAGCACATGACTGAAGTTGTCAAGGCAGGTCACTCCTATATATTTCATGCCTAAGTATAAATGAAAAAATACTTTAAAAATAAATTCTATTCATCTTCACTAAATTATTACCAGGGACACAGGTTTCTATACAAAACGTGGGATGCCACTAAGTGCTTCAAAAAAGGTTACTTTTAAGTTAGACATATAGTAGTATTCTAGTATTTTTCCTTAACGTTAAACAGCCCAAATATTTGCTGTGCCAGTCCCAGAACATCTATGTAACATGACTATCAGCCTTGATACTGGGCTTTCATCTCAACATCAATATCACTGTTTGATATACAAGCTCTCTTTATTTCTACTATAAAAGCACCAGTTAGATGTTAAGATCAAGGTATGGATCAATGAGAGTCAAACAATGTCCATTCTTAGGTTATCCCTTCAAGCCAGGCTTATGATACATGTAGGACAATATAAAGGAAAAATATTTGCTCTATCTGCTCCAGAGAGAAATATGATCTTTCAGATTTTAAACTCATCCGTTTAGTTATCTGGGGAAGAATGTGAGGTCATACTGTACAGGTATTGAGTCTAGCAGGTGGTTCAATAGGTACCAAGAAAAAAAAACAAGTTCAAAAACACAATTTAATTTCAATTTCCAGGTACAGGAAATTGAAATTTTACAGTTTGTAAATCATTTGTGATAACAGGTTATTTTACAGGGCACTTCTTTATACATATTCCAAAGACTGAAAAGATACAAATATTGTAAATACTGGTATTTTAGAAATAGAGGAAAATATTATGGCATAAAATAAGGCACTGGGTATATAGCTCTGCCAACACAATAATTCATAGTGCAACTGATATATCAACTGACATGGCAGTAGTAATGCTATGGGTGATAAATTTACTAATTAAGTGATCTTTGAAGATTATCTCTATTGATTTACTCAGTGAGGTTTCAGCAAACAACAAATCATCTACAGATGTTCTCTTACTCATGCCTTTATTCTGCTATAAAGAAAGCAAATGAAAAAGTAAAATGCATTTTCGCTCCCTTTCAATAAAGTGGATCAAGAAAAGAAGGCACCCCTGAAATCAGGACATGTTTTTAAAGATCTTGTGAGAGAAAGTTTCCCTAGTCAATGGGATGCGTGGATTTACCCCCTAGCTAGCCTCAGTGCTCTGAAGATTTTCTTTTTAAGTCTTATCCTAGAGAGAAATAAATCACAGAACTGGGACGGTAACCATGACAGTAAGGTGAAAGCTTAATGGAATCTCTGGATGTCTGCTTCACACTAAAAGCAAGAAAGCAGCAAATGAATCCTTCAGTTCCCTCCAGACCATTTGGAACAGACATTTGCCCCCTCTGATTATCTGTCCCCATGGCAGTGGCAATCTTAAAAACAGAAGCAACAGTATTTGAGCCATAATTCATTAAATGTTTTCTGTAATTACAAGGAAAAAGAAGCAATTCTGAGACAACATAAACACAGATCTGTATTATGGGCATGTTTATAATTTATAAATTTTTATTAATTTATAAATTTAATAATATTAATTAATTTCCCTTCAAAGCCAAATCGTAGCTAATATTACAATGATCTATTCAAGCTCACTTAAAACATATGAAAGACCCAATCCCTGAGAACAGAAAGCTGCTGACTTAGTGTTGTCTTGTACCATCCAACAAAACACAGTTAGCTCCCCTCTGGGCATAAGAATCACTTTGCTCTTAGGAAGAGAGCCAAAAGCTCAGAATCCTAGCAGGCAATAGAGGATTAAAAAAAAAAAAAAACAAAAAAAACTTTCTCCTCTAAATTAGCATAAAGTTTATTATTATTAGTGAGAGATTATAGAAATGTGTTCTCATACAAAAGTTTTGTTACAACACATTCTGTTGTGCCAAGAGAAGTACTTCTTTTTCTCCTGGAAAAAACCAAACCCCTAACTAAAACTAACAAATAAAATGAAGTGAAAAATTAGTTCCAATGACATTACATCTAAAGAGGTTGAGAACTTACACTTCTGAAGTAAATAGGGCTAACACAGAATATAAATACAAACTTGGCATATCCATATGTGACATCTCTGCAGAAAGCAGATACTTATATCTGTTTTTGCAACCTTTCCTCAAAGTAAAAAATGCAAAAATGTAACCTAGATTCACTACCAAAAGAAAGAACAAAAAATCTGAATGGCATTCAAAACTATTAAAACCTTGTATGGCTCAGTTAGCCTTTATTATATTTACAGTTACAAAAACAGTCTAACAGAAAAGGAGAGCAGGGAAGAGAAAGCAGTAAATCTGTAACAGTAATTGAGTAATATATAACTGGCTGAATAAACAGGAAAAGAAAACAAAGAGCAGCTTGATCTGAAAGGGGGAGCTTAACCTTTGATACACTAATAAATCTAACAAATACTTAAAACTCAAGCAAAGTATGTTATCTCCACTAAAAATAAACTCTTAAATCTTTATCAAGAACTGCTAAAAAGGTTGCTCATACAGCTGTTTTTCTTCCATGACTAATAAGAAAAGTCAATTAAGGGCTGTAATAAATAAAACAAAGGGCTGTAAATAAACCAAAACCTGAATCTGTCCTTCTGGTTGTTACCCCCAGCCATGAAAGCAGGTATACTGCCACTGTTTTTTCAAAGCCTGCAGATGAAGCACCTAGCTCTGCCCTTGGCTTTTCCAGCTGCTATTCTGAACATCAATAGAAGGAAGAATTGTTAATAATCTGAGCTTTGCTGCTGCTGCTTTTTTCTCCTGCTCAAAATCATGTTTTAGAACTAACACTGGAGGCAGGGACTGGACAGATTTAGAGGCTGGGAAAGGTAAGGAAAAGAAAAGCAGAGCTGCTCAGCATCACAGCAGGCAGGAAAGAGGCCAATACAGACCCTTCCCTTTTCCCTCATAGACATACATGCCTCAAATACAGCTACGTGGCTGCAGATGGAGCTGGGTAACAGAGACAGTGCTGCAGGACAGCAGCTAAGAAACTCTACACTAACAGGCAACAAAATCCAACCCCTTTCCTTTTACCTGCTGTAGAAGGCTGGGTTTAGCTACAACAGTAGCACTTCCCAGCTGAAAATTCAGATACGGGAAAAATAACTGAGACAGCATGGCAATGCAACTTTAGAAAGCACTACAATTTATTTTCACTCTTTCTGGAGGCATTTTGAACAGAACAAGATTTCTCCCTTTTAGAAAGTTCTTCATTCACCAGAAACTTTCTCTTAGCAGTTATATCCTTTATCTACCTAGAGCTCGATAACACTTAAAATCTTTTGTATATTCATGTAAGCCAGAAATAGGAGAATTTATTAAACTGAAGAACAGAGATGACGTTAAGTATTGGAAGGGAATGGGATGCAGGAAAAGTTTCCTATCCTGAGCAAGATTAAATATAAATATCCTTCTGTGTGCATCCATATGCATTTATACACAGATGCCATGAGACATAGGATGAATTATAGAGTTCTGACACAGACATCCTTACTCATTACAGAAAAGAAAGTAAAAAAAAGAGTTAAGTTCAGGCTAAGAAATTATACTAAGCCAGGCATTTTCTTTATTAGATTTCAAGAGGAGCATCTTGGCAGTTAGTATCTGGAAAAGTCTGATGTAATAAAGAGGTTTTTCCCAAAATATAAGGACTGTAGCTATAGTTCCTCAAAAATAAACACCAAGCACCTTGGGCTAACACTGCTTGCAAAACTAAGAAATGCTTTGAGTACCCACCTGCCACCAGATTCTCCTGCTCATCCTTGACAACTGCCTCAACATTCACTCTCCTACCTGCATCTTCCTCAAAAAACAAAGTGGAAAAACCTTTTCACCTTCAGGACCAGGGTCACAGGGTCCGCACATGCCAGTGCTGCTGCTGGAGCCCCAGCCTCATCTCAGGCACTCTGTGAGGGGCAATGGGCTGCAGGGAGCAGAGCCACAGGTCCCATGCCAGCTCTCTGCACAGCACAAACCCCACCAGCAGTTTTCATGGCCACCTTTGCAGCCACTGACAGCAGGAGCTCCCTCCCCTTTGTCCTACTTTAACTTTACCTCCCTCACTGGCTGGCAGCTCAGGGCCCCAAAAGAATGCTCTTATTTTGTCTCCAAATTCATCACCATCTGCACACAAGAGCTGTCATTATCTGCCTTCTCTGCTTATATCTGCACACTCAAAATCCCCGGGATCCAATCTTTACTGGATTCTTGCAATGGGCAAGAGGTCAAGAAAGAAAGAAGATATTTCTTTGAAGAAAGTTGGCTCCCTGCATGAGAGTAACACCAAAGCTATTTTGGATGACCAACTACTTCCATTAGAAAGCACTTTCTGTACTTTCTGCACTTTCTGTAAAAAGGTACAGGTATTCAGCATTAAATATAAAGTAGGAAAAAATTGTTATTTATATAATAATGATTATAATCATCAGCAGTCTGCTCTGGGGAATGTAAAGAAACTTTCCTAATGAATGCTTTGCTCTTAACTACTATACTTAACTTCTATATTCATTCCTGCATCCTTTCCAACTTTCTCTACCACAGCCAATTTACAGCCAACTTCACTGCTGAGTTTTTAACATGCTAACAGATGACACAGTGCCAGCAGCATACTGACTTCTACAAGAAGTTCAACTAAACACTGTTTCTTGAATTCTTTCTTTGTAAGCAAAGTCCATCTTGGCATTGTCCAGTCATTTAGGAATTTAGTCTAATTAGGTACTACAAAATATTTTAATGCTTTTAATGATAAATGAAACCAGTATACAACATACAAGGAACACACAGAATACACAGCAAGGATTGTGTTAAATTAAACACTAAAAGAATCAACCTTTACAAGGTATTACGACAAACTAGTGAGGCTTTTTTCCCCAACAAAATTTTCGATCAAAATTTGATGAATGCAAATCAAAGAAACCAGAAAAGCCTAACAGTCTGCATGAAATAATAATTTAAAATAAACTCAAAAATCTCATTTGAGCTTCTAGGCACCAAATATCAACTTAAAATAAAATAGGCAACAGCTTCTATACCCAGAAATGTACCACTAAAATTTCAGCAGTCTGCCCACATGGATAAATGTCTTTACACACCCTCACCTCAAAGCCAGAGTTAGGATTTTAAAAACCTTTTGTAGAATTATTACATACTTTGTCTGAAAAAGGATAACAGATGTTAATTCTTCTTTCTTCATAGAGGCCTATATTTAACTTCTGGCAATTCATGTACTGCCCTACACCTGAATTCTGAGTTCCCTCCAAGAGCAAGGATTTACATGCTACTGCAGGTATATAATTATTGGTAAATGTTTTTTCCTCAAAGCAGATGTTAGGACAACACAACACAAGCATTACTTTGAAGCCATTCTGCAGTCTCTAAGCAAGGAGAAGGAAGAGCAATAGCTAAAACTGATTACACCACTTTTCTGCTTACCCCCACGACAGCACAGGTGGTTCTCCTCCATTAATATCAGGTGGGTTTCCCTCAATAGCATATGGAGGTAGAAGGGAGGGTGTGAGTGTGGGCATGGCAAGCTCGCTGTTGTTCCTTTCCCCTGCTGCTGACATCAGTAAGCCTACCTATTTATAATCCCACCACCTGACCAAACAGCCCACAGAGTACATCTAGAGATTTGTACAGCCTGTAATCCTGACATATCTACTTCAGCCAATTCAAGAGAGAGTATTAAGTAGCTTTGTTATGTCTTCTGTGGCTTTATACCATAAAAAGAACCCAATCTTGTTTTCCGCACCCCTTTTATTTGCACAAAACAAGTTTAATGGGGACTTTTAGAATTAGGACTGATCCTTCCATCCATGCTTTTTAGCCTTCCCCATTTCTCTGCCTGTGAGATATTCAACTACACACCTCAGGTGAGCATATTCTAGGGATTAACGGAATATTTAGACAACAGAGGCAAATAGCCACTTACATCCAGTTAATTTGATCAGTACTACCTACAAAATTATTGAAATTTAAGATTTTCACAAATCAATTTCACAAGCTAAGTACAATATTTACACAAAACAAAAAAAACCCAAACCCCAGAAGTGTTTAAAGTAGGATAATTTACAGAAGCTTGACCTCATTGTCAATTAAAACCAGAAGCTGCTTAAAAGCAGCTTAAAAGCAATTCTTGATTCAGTTACCTCTTCCCAAAGTCAGCCCTAATGCATTCAGCCATGGGAGGGCTGCTGCAGCTGAGTCTGCCCAGGGATTGGGAAGGAATGCAGTCAACAAACTCTTTGGGCAAGTGCTGTCATCAGTGGCAACATCCTGTGGCAAGTTTCTATCATTGGTAAATGTTGCTTCTAGATCTGTATCAGGCCACAGTGTGTTTCAAAGTGGCTTGAGTACTGCTTCAGTGAGAGGAAAACATCTGTGCGAATGCCTGTGTGCATTCAGTAAACATTACTGACAGCTCCTTACCTAACCTCTCCTACCTGACAAGTCCTATCACCAGCATCCATCCCACACTAATGGCAGACAAAGGAGAAATCTAAATCACTTTGCCTAAATATGTGTAAGGTTGAATGAAACAATCAGATGAATGAGTTGTGTTCCAAGCCAAATGCACTCTGCAACCAAACTTCAATAGCTAATAATAAAAGAATAAAAATCCTTTCACTTGGTTGATAAGCTGGAGAGGGCACTTATGCAGATGCAGCCAGACTGCCTGTAAGAGAAGTCTGGTGAATGAAGGGTATCAATGTTGGCTAAAACACCAACACATTGCCTGGGGCTGGTATGTCCCACACAGGACACAATATTTGAGAATTTCCCTTGGAGGCTTTAATTATTATCTGGGTCTAATGGCTACAGCTAGAAACATAAAATTAATACTCACAGTAATAAAATATCTGATTTTTTTTTAGTCCTGCTGTTCTCTTGTGGTTATATCCTCCTTATGGCTTTCATAGATTAAGCAGTAAATGAAACACTGTTGAAAAATTACAGGGCTTTCATTCAGGGAGTGACCAACAGAATTTAATACCACTGACCACAAGCAATGTGTCCAACATTTCAGATAACCTGAAAGGACAGAAAGGTTTTCCATTTCTACAAGTATGTACCTGGCCATTTTTCCTTCATCTGACAGAAGTTACTTTTACTTTTTCCCCAGTATCACTCAGCATAGATTAGTTGCTTTTGGGGGATTTGGGGTTTTGTGGTTTTGTTTTTAAGTTCCCAGAACACTTGTGGAAGGTAAAATTGTGAGAATTTTAAAAGATGAGGAAGGAGGAGAGTTTACACAGGGTATTAGGAAAAAAAAAGAAAACCAGCATATAAAGGAATGGAATATAAAAGTTTTCTTAGAATTTGGTTTAGAATTTTAAAGTACTTCTCATTTTTTCAAAAAACACCCCCTTAAAACCCTAACATTGCTGTGCAGCAACACTTCCTAAACTGAAACATAACTGGATAGTATCAGCAATGAAAGGCAATGTATGTGAATGCACCATAAACTGCATTTATTTTGTAATTTCTAGTGTGTATATTTAAAAGAAGCAAAAGAATTCTATTTTGCTAAATAGAATGACATTATAGGGCTAAATATAAAACACTTCCCAAAGAGGTCCCTGCACAGGTCACATTTGAGTACAGATCTTTCATGCTCTTTAATCCATAGAATTGTTTCCAAGACCAAAAAGTTAAGACTTTCATGTACTAGTGAGAAAAGAAACCAAAACTTTCCCAGTATTCATTTTTAGATCTTTAATACTTTCAGATTCATTTGTCTGTGATTACCCAGAGCATTTAGTAACTTTGCAATGGGGGAAAAAAACCCAAACAAATAAAAAAAAAAAAAAAAAAAAAATCCAAACCAACAAATCCAAACCACAACTCCAAAAGCCCAATGCACTGTTAGAACTCAATGGATGTGTATCAATAATGTGCATATGGAAAAGCTTCTCAGAATTATCTGGTTTTAAAAATCCCCAATAGGGACCTATCTGTGAAGCTGGGAACTCTTTGAACCTATTGTCTCTATTATTATAAACAAAAGACCCTTTTTTAAAAACTATCTGATATTTCATCTAACCCTGAAATAGTAATGATTATTTTTTTAAAATAAAATCCATGAGAAACTAAAGTCTGAAGGCAGCAAGAATAGCAGGAAACACAGATTACCAGGGTAAGAATGGCATTCTTCCAGATTAAATTCTTGCTTTATTAAATACTGTTTTTTCAGTTACTTTGTACCTACTGAGCTGACATCTCATCTGTGATGGACCAAACACAGTCAAGTCTCCAGGGAAAGGCAAATAGTTTCATTAAATCAAAAAGAATTGGAGAAGAGAGCATAGACAAGAGGCTTCCAAATGGCTTGGAAGCAGACCAAGAACTTCTTTTTCTTATGCAAGTCACACATCAATGAGGAAAGTTGATTTCAGATTGTATCATCACTCAACAATAAGTGGGACTTAATTATTTTACCATTAGTTAACATTTGTTTTATGGATTTCATGCATCATCATTAGACAATTCTGCTGCACGTTCTCTTTTCACTTACTTGGAACTGTTAGAGCACGACAAACTGGCATATGAACAAAAGGTAAATGTAAGAACACAGTGACATGGTCTCAGCTCTCATGTCCCTTAAGCCATATCTCACCTTTGACCATTCTCTTGATCCTCTCTGAACCTTCTTCTGTTTACTACATCCCTGTGGATACAGCAGAGACCAGAACCACACATTGTATTGTCATTAGAGATTTACACATTGGTGAAATCCTGATTTCCCTTTTGTTCTCTCTTCCTTTGCTAACACACATGGCAAACTGATTTGTAATAAGTCTATCTAAAGTGAATTTAATCTCATTTAATTTGAAAAACCTTTCTGCAAGTCTTCAGAGTCTTGCAGTATTCTTATTACAATGAATAAACTTTATACCATCATCAAAGTATCACCTTACTATTCAGCTGCTTTCCTAGACTATTAACATGCTGAACTAAGAATTCCAGCACAAATCTCTATGAAACTCCAAGGTGGCATGCCCTCACCTTCATAGCAGAATATTTCCCATATTGCTGTTCTTATTGGGACAAAATACATAACCACACAAGATTTACTGTCTTATGTCATGTTTGTTCAGTTTCCTAAAATGCTTTGGGGTAGAGACCAGGAGCTTTTTGAAGGACAGGCATGACTGTGCCAGCAGAATTTTCCTCTTACATTTGGTCAGCACAGCTCTTAGATTGTTTCCTCTTTCCACAGCCTTAAGATATTTACATTGCAGATACACTGCTACACCAAAGAGCTCCTCATTTTAGTCTAACTGCACTTGTTGCATGAGTCTGCAAAGAAACAGATTTTCATTGTTAAATTCAGCCACCAAATTTAGTTTGTCCTGAATAAGGTAGTACTTAAGAGCCCTCACTTCAACAAAGCTGTCGTAGCTGCTGTGCAAATTCAGAACAAAAAATAGAGTGTGCCTACTCAGAAAACATCTGTGGACTAAAGGACAAGCCTTTATTTTGGGCTGCTGTTGACAGTATGACTTTAATAAATTGGTGCCTGACCCTTTCACTTCTCCACCTCAATTACAACCTTTTCTCCTCATTTCAACATTATAGATCCAACTACCACAAAAGGCAATACACAAACACTAGCACATCTTTTTACTTTACTGCATCATTATTTCATCACAGCTACAAAGGATCTGCCTCGTTATTCCAAAGCTGTTTTAGTATTTTCTTCTGTGCCAATTCTCTGTCCCAGCCCTCCAAGAGCAAATTCTGTAACTTTTTCCACAGGACCACCACCAGCTTCTCACCTACAGCTCTGCTTGCATTACACCTACAAACATCTGACAATCAAGAATCTGTAACAGTTCTCGGTAAGTGCAAGGTAATACATGACAACTTCCCTCACTGTTAAGGTCAAAGAGAATCAGAAATCAAGGGACTTGGGATAGCTTGTGACAATTAAGCTCTGCAGAGGAACACAAGGGTTAAGGTAAAAAAAAAGCGGCAAAACCTCCAGTGTCTGATGAGCAAAATGCTTCAATTCATGTTCACTAGGTCAGAGAATAAGAGCATAATAATAGATGTTATCCACAAGTTTTTTTAACTTAAAATCAAAAAGATCTGCAAATCGCAAGACAATCCTCAACTTCTGAGTTTTGGTGATTCAGACATACCTGAGAGAACATGACACTAAAATTAAGAGGTCATTAATCAACCAGAAATTATCATTTTGGGAAGACAGCATCTCCTCCCCCCCAGGTACACATGTTACAATACAGAAATGTCTAAAAGAACCAAATACATCATTTAAGGAGTAAATGACACGTTACTACATGTTGGTAAGTAGTACTGACATGGGATTAATGGTTGCCAGGAATAAAAGATAAGAAATAAGAGACAAGTAGGGTTGTAAACTGGGGGGCTTTTTTCCAATATTTTTCATGTCAATTTGATATAGCTAGGTAGCAGATGGTATATTATGTTTTTCCTGCCTTGACACAATTTAAAAACAAGTTACAGATGGCTATAATGAAATCCTCATTAACACACTTACATTTTCACAGTTCAGTATAGCAATAATGAAACTTTCAGGTCTGGAATTTCCTGTTGGTTAATTAGTGGTTAGGTTAATAGCCTGAGGAAGTGCACAACCCAAAAAGTTTCCTTGTTTTTTAATCATATAATTACTACATTCATATTTCTGGGAAAGCTCTCAAGATAGATTAAATGTCACAGTAAAGCTACCTTTATAGCCCTCGTTTCGTGAAACAACTGTATTATTTTATTTAGCAGAGCACGTGGGCAGGAAAGCCATGAACAGGCCTAATTCAGCTGCCTCTGGGAAGTTTCAGCTTGTTTTTATTTGAAGATACCAACTCAG